>NC_142522.1:43560951-43595951 GCF_964205215.1 Stylophora pistillata
GGGCAACATGGACATAAAACGCAAAACAAAAATTTAAGGCAATGCCATTGTCTTCGTATTCTGTATATCACCGTCTCCTCGCCCCCGTCTCCTTCGCACTCATAATGAAGAGGGACCCTGGGAATTAGCATACCTGAGCGATGGGTCTGCCCATAGTTTTCCGTTCCAGTGAGTATTTTAGAGCCTCTTCCATGGCTCGCTGCGCAAGACCTACAGCACTAGAAGCGACCTTGAAAGCAGAAAACAAGCGTAAGTTTCTCATTCTTTTCGTGATGAGCTGTTTGAGTTATTCCGTCCTTTCATAAGGCTACAGACCTGCTTTGAAAATGTGAATCCAGCTTTGGTAATTGAAAACCCATACAAAGCTTAAATCCAAACGTAATACCTGTAACTCTCACACCATTTTTTAATAACCTATGACGACCGAACAAATAAGGAAAATCCTACCCTAGTTTCATTTAATTGCTATATACGAATCATGCTACAGTAAAAGAACAACCTGGACTAGTGCGCAGAGGAAAACATCTTACCGGAGGGCGTGTCTTATCGAAAGCTCCCATGGCAATCTTGAAACCAATACCTTCTCCGCCAAGAACGTTCTAACAATTAAACAAACAAACAGAAATACATTGTAATTCAGTAATCAGTAGAACTTGGTTGCAGCACTAGAAGGAAGCAATGGAGAAATATAAGACTCATTGCCATTTTTCAGTGGTCTACAAAACACGTCTCTTTTAAAACTGAGCACACGCCAAACCAGTGCACTCATTTTCCCGCCAACGGTGAGAGTACTTCGAGATAACTTCTTTTGAAATTATCTCGTGTGTTGATTGGCCATTGTGATAATTACGTTTTCACTTTATGATGCTTAATCTGCATGCGCTATGTAACGTCGACAAACAAGGCTCACCTCCTTAGGAACAACAACATCTTCAAATGTAATCCCACGAGTATCAGAGGCTTTCTGACCCATGTTCCATTCCTGTAGAGACGTAATGAGAAAAAGAACTGTTACACAAACTTGGAAACTGTAATCATAAGGACTAAAAGAGTGAAGTCTGTGGGAAATAACCTAAGAAAGCCAACCACACGAAAGAGAATATTAAAGAATTAACGATAGTTAATAAAGAAGGTTAACACTCAGTGCTTAAAAAAAGCTCGAAATAAGTTAAATTTACAGCAAGTTCGTTGAAAGCTGCGGAGATTATTCATACTATAGTGGCATATTTTGAGTGAACAGTTCAATATGTGATTTGCCTTGTGGTTACATTTCATACCAGTAAAGCTGATATGAGCATTTGGGAATAACGGAAATTGATTGCTAAATTTGTTTGTGAAATTGCACATCCTTCACCAAAGGCACATGAGTTTATTAATAATGAACTTTCTTTGTTGACAGTCTACGCTGTAGTTACAGCTACAACTTGAAGCTTCCACCAGTGACGTGCAGTAACAACTGGCAGCCTGTTTGCCAGCTGACAATTCACCTTTCTTCCTACAGTTACTCCAGGAGAGTCTCTTTCCACAATAAACCCTGTGAATGCTTTACCAGCTCCGGCATTTGCGTCAGTTCGTGCCAAAACAAAATACCTGAAATACCAACAAAGGACGAGGATCAACTTTCAATTCACCCATAGCCAATTATAGTAGTCGGAAGTATCTTGAGATATTATATGTAACATTGACTCACTAGTTGATTTTATTTCTTAGTGTTTGAACCTCAGAGTAACTATCACTCATGTTCAGTGATGGCTCATGTGAGGGGAGAACTAAAGAGGTTTGTTACTGATAGCATTGACTGGCTTCTCAACAACCTCAGCAAATTCTTTTTCAGAGGAAAGTAAAGAGTTGTTTTCATCTTTTGTTAGTTCACCTTCTTTGAAAGAGTAATTCTCTCACAAATTTTCAATCAATGATGGCACAAGAAACCCAAGGTTGTTTTCAATGCAATATCAAACTAACATCAACCAAGACATAAAAAACCTAATTGTTGCAACAGGGTTCCTGCTACACCATAATTTTCAAGGGTTCTGATGAATTTGATTGGGAAATATAAAACTGGCCTTGAAATTGGATCACTCCATGCTATTTAAAGGACTTACCAATTGGCAACACCTCCATTTGTAATCCACATCTTCTGACCATTAATCACATACTAAGAACAAAAACAAATTAAAAGATAAGAAGTTATAACAGAAAATGAGAATTATATATAGTATGAAGCACTGCAACACTTTTTTATCCTGTCCTTGCAGGGAAAATTAGAATTCACCATGTTTATATTTACATTGTATCTGGAATGCTGTTGGTGATGAGGGTGTCAAAGACATTGATTCTAAGATGAAACATACATTGTACAAAGTATTATTGTAAACGCTAATAGCTGAGGCATTAACTAACTTCATCTCCTTTCTTCACAGCTTTGGTGCCAATTGAGGCCACATCAGATCCTGCACCAGGCTCAGACACACAATATGCCTACAAAGAAGAACAAATTTGCTATTGTGAGCACTGACTGTTTGAATACGAACCTTGATTTGGTGATGGTTTAAAAATGTGAGGCAAAATACATTGCCTGGATCTTCCATTTCTGATTAAAACCATTACCATTAGATAATAATTAACAATTATTCACCAAAGTGGAGGTGAATAGTGGCAGATATTTACTGAGCCACAAAATGGTGAGGTCAATACCCACCACTTACAGCGACACTGAGGTGAAAAATTGTTTGAGTATATACCACACAGATACCAAAACTAAGTTATTTCTTTCAATATACTGAAAAATGGTCGGAAATTAAACTTTTGTCTCTTCAGCTACTCCAGGGTGTATAGTACTTACCATTCACTTCCTAACTAGCCAATCAGCATATGTGAAAAGCACTATTCACTTGTGTGGTATTTACTGACAATAAATATAATTCCACAGTTGTTCCATTTACAGGTGGACAGTATGTATGTAAAAGTTATGAATACAATCATGTTAGTGAAAGTTGATCTACATACAGCCATAAGAGGTTCTTCTATCATACGACCCAGGTATTTCTTTTTTTGTTCCTTATTTCCAGCTAGGATGACAGGCATTTCCTGTGTGAGATGGCAAAGAGGAAAGGACAAATTATTACATCAAAGTGGCTGTGATCACCAAGCTCACTATGCTGACCAATAAAATTGGAAATTACCTTGAAACATGCCCTAATTTGATCTCAATACACCTAATGTTTGAAACATTTTCCACTCCATACCTAACACCAGACAGTTCATATCTCTGGGATAACAGTTGCTTCTTGCTGGGTTTATGACTAACATACAAAAATTTTTGATACACACACACAAAAAAAATCTATTAAGAGAAAATACAAATAAAAAATCAAATCAAATACTTTTAGTCTGAGAATTACTTTTTCAGAAAAAAAGCCATCACTTACTGCCAAAGAATTTGCTTCGATAGCGGTTTGAATTCCAGAACAACCATATGATAGCTCTTCTGTTATCACACAACCATCAAGAACACCCAGAGCAGGACCCCCTGAAAGAATAAAAACATATATTGTCAGTGAGTTAACAATTCCTATACACATTGCACTATAGCAAAGCTATGCCACAAAAGTTACACGCCTTGTACAGCTTAACCTTATAACCCCCAAGATCTGATTATTACAGGTAATTCTCCCTTCAACCAACTGAACATTTCCTTGTGAACTAGTCGGAGAATTTGGTGTTAGATCAAGATAACAACTTCTAACTGATAAGTTTGAGTATTCTCACTACCTGTTTGCTGGATAATGTATGATTATTTAAGGGATAAATTACATGTTAATCACTTCAGGGAGTTGAAGGGTTGAAAAATACAACAAACTGAAGTTTTCATCCAGCAGGCACTCACCATATTCTTCTGGAATATGACCATTTATCAGCCCCAATGCATGAGCTTTCTTGATAATATCCCAAGGATACTAAGAAATACAAAATACACGTCATGTACCACTGCTAATAAATGTACAGTAGTCATCAAAGCTATTTCATATGCTGCAGCAATACATATGAAATAGCTTTGATAATCAGAGGGTATTTCTATGTAAGGTGTATAATAGATTGTACTAGAAAGGCATGACAAGTACATATATGCAGCTGTAGCAAGCATCTGACTTCATACAAACTGTACTGTCGAGATATATGCTTCAAAGGTATCTTACCTCACCAGTCTGATCATGATGGGCAGCAACTGGTACAATTTCTTCACGAGAGAACTTCCTTGCCATTTCTTGAAGTTGCTGTAACTCTTCAGAAAGTTCTAATAACAAAAGAATTATGGGTGTAAATGACTTTAAAATGAGTTTCCACATTTTTTCATAAAAATAATAATATGGTAGAATTAGAGGAGAAAAACATGAAAATTGAGTACTCGTATCTCTTCACAGATTTAACTTCCTCATTAATATAATTGGAGCAGTTTTCAAAGCAGGGTGACAACAATCTGAATTTAAGGGGTATTGGTTCAACTTCTATAAACTCTAAGCAATCAAGAAAACTTTGCTATCTTTCCACTCTGACAGATATAATCTCAGTAACAACAATTTTGGATGCAAATTTTTCCATTCTTGGCTTGGAACATGTCATTGCACTGTATTCATGGTTCTCTATTATTCTAAATGAGCAGTGTGACTAATTAAATTACTGTGTATGATTTTTCTTTCAATAAATGGCTTTCTGTAGGCTTTTCCCATGAGCTCATATATGGATGGTATCATAAGTACTTTCCACCTGTAATGTGTTTGTCCAACGCAAAATTTTCGAGACAAAAAAAAGGTAACTTACCAAATGAAAGGCCAGAGTTAAATGACGATGCCTCCAACTTGATGGCTGATGCTTCTGTACTAAGTTTTGCTCTCTGTCAGAAAAAGGAAAAAAAAACAAAGAATCAGGACATCATTAAGCTGAAGTTTATTTCTAATAAACTTAAAGGACTGAGTCTTGATCTGGACCTAGTTTAGTAAAGCAGTGTTCTAACATATCTTCACATTTCCCAAGGATATCAAAATGGCTTACCAATAAAACCGAAAAATATGAATAAATTTGCATCCAAAAACCCACCTACAATTGTGTTTATTGCATGTCTTGCACACTGCTTAAGTTAGCCTTTGTTTATTTGTTTATTTTGCCTTTTTGTAATTGTAACTCATCAGTAGAAATAAAGGGATTACGTATACATTAATATAACATTGCAAGGAAACCTGTAGTTGTGGACTGTGATCATGCAGTGAACTAGCTTGTTAATGACTTCAACCTTCGTGACTGTTGAAACACTGACTTCTGCTTTTATGTAAGGGCATATTCTGAAACATCGTTAGGTACAGTCAAAAGCCAAAATTCTTACCAAAGCAGTGACTCCAGCAGAAATAATTCCCTTCTGAAAGATAAAAATGCATGAAAAATGCAGCTGAAACAGAATTCATGTTTTCTATCTCAAAAATGTTGACCCCCTGTACTCAACACGGCTCAGCCCTCAACATGACCAAAAAAACATCGTAACTGATCAAGCCAAGAGGACTTGGTTGTCTCTTCATTCCCTGTTTAGTTCTGCTGCTCGAACAGAAAATCATAAAAAGTAATTTCACGGCACCAGATCCGGTCTTATCTATGTATTTAGAAATTGAAGCGTTTACAACAAGTTATTGTTATGTAATAATCGATGGACTTCGATAAAGTCGCGCCGAGAATTACATGTAAAAGGAAGGATACTTTTCGACGATTAGCTGAGGACCGTACTTTTATGGTTCATTTCACCGAAATCTAGCGCTCCCAGGACAAGACAGATTTACTCAAGATCAAGACAATTCTACGATAATTTTTGCAACATAGACTTACGTAAAGATAAGCTAAACTGAAATTATTACATTTGACTGCTCGAGGGATCATAGTTTACCATCAGTTTCTAAGAAGATAACAACGATTTCAATGAGACTAATTCATTCACTAAATGCCTTACCTGTAGTCCGAAACCACCATTTCGTCGGAGAAAACTCAGAGAAGCCATGATTCAGTTACTTATAGGACCACAGCGTACAAAGTTCAATACACATCGAGGTCATAGTGGATAAACGATAGAGAAAAGACTGGTACCTGATGAATGATAAACCGCTGACAACTCCAGCTTCAGAAATCACAAGTTTTCCAACCCTTCCTGGGATACCTGTGCCTGAACTGTGTCGCACAAACAAAGATGGCGGAGAAACTGGCGGATACAAAGGAAGCGAAAAGTTCAGCAGGAGGATCAGCTGATGGCAATCAAGACGTTTTCACGGAGGGTATCTTGCAAATGTTTCGACCGGCAGTTGAAGAACTGGACAACAAAGCTCTCAGTGTGAGGTATTACGGGTGTTGACGTTCGTTTTCTTGAATGCAATCCTACAAAATCTACGTGTACGCTCTTTGCAGTACTTATATTTCTCTTAAAACAGGCGCAAAAGTGAAGTTAGGATCAGTGAGAGTGAGAGAGAGAGAAAGAGAGAGAGGGGGGAGGAAGAGGGAGAGAGAGGGAGGGAGACATAGGAAAATTGAGCTAATGATTAAAGAAATTAATCTTCTGAATCTTGCAGACAATCTGTCCGTACTAATTTGATTTCTAAATAGTCAAATTAAATACTAAGATTTCTGTAGAATCCAAATTTTTACGGGTTTTCATTTTGCGATTGTTCCCGACCCGAACAAACAAATGGTTCCAGCAGAATAATACCACAAACTTAAAAATCGTAAACTTCTTTGACTCCGCCGGGACCACGATAGTGGAAGGTAAAGGGGCAGGCATTTTGCTGGATACATTGAATACTTAATGCTTCTATCAAAAATAGTGCAATTTGATTTGTTAACACTACTTGCTATCTACTTAACAAATAGATGTTTCTGTCTTTCTGTTTAGTAATACAACACAGATGACATCAAAAATGTGGTAACTGAAAATAAAAAAAGTGACACACCCAGGATAGCTAATAAGTGATCAATTTTTATTTTCAGAAAAAGTCAAGTTGAGTTACGGGAACAAATTGATAAGTTAGCACAAGGTTAGTTTAAGTTTTAAATGTTGTTGAGTGAATTTTTTTTTATCTAATTGTGTAATTACACCTTATCTATCATTATTAAAGTTGTCTGCTGATCTTTTGTATAGAATTACACAGATTGTCTGAGCTTCAAGAATTCCCAGTTGACCTTGAACCATATGTAAAGAAACTTATGAATTCAAGAAGAAGAGTTATGCTGGTAAACAATATAGTACAAAATGCTCAGGTACTGGAATCTACATGCTCATGCAATTCTTTGCACTTAATCACAGCCTTTGAATTGATATAGCTTGAAAGATTGTCAAATGCTTGTAAAATATGGGTCATGGCTGGCATGATGCTGTATTTGCTGCCTCATACAAATTTTGCAGCAAGTGGTACCTTGGAGAATACAATTATCAAATTTTAGCTAGTGATAACATACAAACAGGCTATTTATTTTAGCTGTTGATAGCATACAAAAAAGCTGCAAGTTTCATAGTCAACTTGAAATAGTAAGTGCAATAATTACTCCACTGTCACCAAAGATAATTGTTGAAGTTTTCATAAGCACTCCTGGTAACATAAAAATTATGTTGCTGGCTAAAGATGGCAGACTAGTGGGTGTTTTTGGAGTGTGGGTTTATTCTGTGAATGGCAACTGGTTATTTAGCATAGGACGACCATATTGACACTCATTATTCATGACCATCATTGATCCTTTTAGATTTTCAGTCACTTAATAGGTTTTAATACCAAATTATGTTATTTCAAGATTTCACAGAGAGGAGTATGTAAGGCTTTGGTGTCTCACACTTCAACTGCTAACTTTTGGAATTTTAAATATTTTATTTAGGAAAGACTTGGAAGGCTTCATCAGAGTGTTACAAGAGAAACTGCCAAGAGGAAAGCTCTGCTGGAACCATCTGAGTTTTCATGATAGTGTCAACCAAAATGTACAGTACCTGATTATTAGTGGACAATATTAGGTTGTATAATTTCATAAATTGTTGAGGATATGATGATTCTAAATTCTTTAAAAGTGAAAAATAATCATTTCAAACCCAATGTACCCATATTCATTTTGAAAAGGGGAAGATCATTGTTCAAATAGAAGTCGATTTCTGAATATGGCTATTGGGATTGGGTTCAATATTCAAGTAATCAATCTATTCTTGAAACAATCAAATTGTCAATTCATTGTTGCATTCTTGAAATGAGTTGCAGGTTCAATATTAGAATATTCAATTTATTTAATGTAACCTTGAGGGATGTGCTTTACTAAGTTTGACTGTAATGTACAAAAACTCACTCAAAAATACTACCAACATTGATTTTGGTAAGTAAACGTGGATTTTTCTTGAAAGATTATTCCTAAATGCTAAATAGACTGAAGTGACAGCTTAATAGAGGTGAAAATTACAGTAATTGAGAGGAACAAATTTTTGGACTTCAATAACCAACTGCTTAAATACTGGGTGACTGATCAATATGTTGCTACTAGATACAGGTTCAACTTAATTTTTTAACTGAGGAAGCTCTTTTGATGAACAATAGACCCCACTCACTTGAACTAGGTCAACTCACATCCCCTGGTAACTTGATCTCAATCCATTTTACCTTGATCCCATCTTTTAATCAGGTACTTTCCACTAACTGGAACTCCCACTAACTCACAGCATTTTTTGTTTTCCTTGGGATTTCAAGTTAGGGGGTTCTGCTGTTGACAATCGAGGAAGTTGAGATATGACGTGTATTGGACAATCTTTAGATCAATATTGAGATGTGTAAGACAAAAAAATAAATAGACACACGCCCACAGAAAGTATGTAGAAATTTATCTTGTTTAAATTCAGCCTATTATGTAGACTGTTACATTTACCTTTTGACCCCTATCAGTGACCAGCATCTAATTTCTCCTTACCATATCACCCCTGAATCACACCTGTGTTTAACCTTCTGTTGCTAGTGTACAAGTCTGTCAATGGTCTCTGTCCATCATATGTTTCTGATCCACTCAAGATCAAGTTATCATCAAGATCTTTACGTTCCAGCTCTATGGGCTATCTTGTGCAACCTGTGTCAAAGACAAAGACCTATGGGGACAGAGCTTTTTCTGTGTGCACACCTAAGTTGTGGAACAGTATTCCTTTTTCAATTCGTAAATCTAGCTCCGTAACTATTATTAATAATAATAATAATAATAATTAAGTATTTATATTGTGCAAATTAACATGTCGATATGATCAAATGTGCATCACAACACTGTTCGGGGGACTTTGGCCAGACTGCATCAGCAGTTTACAAACAATTGAAGGAAACATATTTGAAGATGCCCCCTCCCCCCAACTCCCAGTAAACAGGCCAGACCACATCACAGTAATCTCGTGAGTGGGTTCTTTAACGTCCCCTGCCTAACCAAATTATCTAATTAATAGATGCAGAGACGGGACCTACGGTTTATTCGTCCTTATCCGAGAAGACTAGAATGTCTATCCATTTCTTATTAAAGAAAGGTAGCGCATTCCCCTCAGTTATTTTAAGACCTTGAGTGTTGGTCCGGCCGGGTCTCTAACCATCGACCTCGACCTCCCGCACAACAGTCCAGCGCTCTAACCAATTGAGCTAATCGGGAGGCAGTTATGTTAAAAAGAACATCAAGACTTTTCTCTTTTCAAAATTTGTAACTAGTAATTTTCTTCTGTTTGATTGAATTTTATTTATGTGCATTAGGTTATTTTATTATTTTACAGTATTGTAAAACGCCACGAGAAGCTTTTGATGTGCGCGCTATATAAATATTATTATTATTATTATTATTATTATTAAGGTTTTATAAGAATCAAGGAAGTGATTACCAACTAAAGAACCTCTCGATTCCTGAGGAAATTCTCCTTGACAGCACTCAAGGAGATTTATAGAGAACAGTATGGCGAGTATGTATACTGATGTTAGGGTGTAAAGAATGCGGTTGTCTGGTGTAGATTTTATTTAGTGGCACAATGGCACTTGCCAACCTAACCCTGCTAAGTTTTTGTGAAGTTTAGAACTCTCGAAACAAGGACGTAGAATGTTTAGGTAACGTGTTTCATTCCGCTTGTAATAAGACCTGGTGCTACATGATATAATCAGGAAAGAAGAAAAGTGTTAACCAATAGTACAAGTTGAAGGTCAAGAATACAAACGAAAATAACCCGAGAGAAAACTCATCAACACCAACAATGAAAGCTTCACGATAAATATTTTCCCACACATTGTTCAAAGATTTCCCACAATTACTTGGCGTCTTGGTTAGTGGAACACGCTTCCCCAGGCTGTCATCTGAGCAGCATTTTAAACACTTTCCGTTTGTGTGGTTGGCTGACTCTTCTCGTCCGTTCCTGAATGCATGGATCACGTTTTCTTCGAGTGTCACCGCTGACTTTTTGCGTCTGCGGGTACTACCATTATGTTGTCTCACACTTTCGGTAAACTGCCAAAAATAATACACACCCGGAAAAATAGTATCAGATGATGTACGCTTGAATTGGACCAAGGAAACAATTTATAGTAAATTATTCGGGAAATAAAACTAAAATTTTGAACCGATAATTGAACAAGAGAGTTAAAGTCGTCGAATGCCCACATCTGTTTGATGCACAAAGACACCTTAACAAAAAATTTTCATTCTCGCGTGTAAAGTCGTCAATGTAGTTTTAGAGCATATGGAGATGAATTTGTCATTCTCAACCTGCGATGTCGCCCTGCGATAGACCTTTTTGCTTTACATTACTCCGTTTACTTATCAAACGATCGGTTCCACTTCAATATATAGTTCGACCGACAGAGAATTCACAACAGCATACGAACATTTATTTATTTTCTCCGAGATATTTTGTAACGAATATGAGAAATATGTCTTGTTAAGATTTGTTTCTCACTTCCTTTATAACTCTCAAAATTTTTGATCATGTTACGAACGTGCAAAGGTACTCCTTTGATTTGGCCCCATGCGGTCACGTGACGCGGTTGATTCCCTCTGAGTTAGGTTCTTTCCTTTGTTTTACCTTGTCTTTGAAGTTTTTGAGATCCCTCTTTCTCTGCTCAAACTTTCGCTTTCCACGATCAAGAAGAAGCACGAAGGCATACTCCACCAAAGAACAGAACACAAACAGAAATGATACAATCAAGTACTTGTCAATAGCTTTCACGTAATTCACCTTAAATGTAACATAAAACAGCTCCATTGGTAAAGCTGAAAACCGTATGAGTTCTCAAAGAAGATTACACTTCTTACTAGAACTAAGATGTAGCAATTCTGCTCGTGTGGGAAGTTTCAGCCGGTTTAGTTGTAGCTATGGGTGTCCACAAGACATTTATAATATTCTTGCCATCGAGATCTATCGATTAGGTTCGCAGATTTTGCAATCCCATGCTCCACTGCTGAACTCGATGGTGAAGAGGGTCAGTTCTGGGCAATTAGCAAATTTTTTTCCCTTGTCTCACGTTCGATACAAAATGAAACGTAACTTTCTTTATTCAAAGACCGGGCTCAAAATTTTCTGTATAACTTACTTTTCCCTATGCACAACGAAACAATTTCGGAAAATCCGAATTGTTCTTAGCCTGCCTTTTAAAGAAGCTTTCGGGTGTTCTGTGGCCTAATGGTCAAACTTCTCAGGCAACCCGCTCCACTTCACCCCAGTCCTCCTCTTCTCCAGTTACTACTCTTTTCCCTACACTCTTATCGTTTTTGTTGTTGTTGTTTTTGTTCAGTATTTCAAATCCATACCTTAGGCATGGCGTTGTTGGACATTGTAAGAATGGTTACTATAGTGAGCACTGACGTCACTCCCAGCGTGACGCGGGCAGGAGACTGGCTCCGAGGCAGTAGAAAGGTGAGCCAGGAGAGTGTGACAATAAGGGCACTGGGTCCGTACAAGTGAATCACTTGGTAACTGTACAGGCGCTGTAAGGTGAATGAAGCTTTCACTCCCGACCAGTTACCTTAAAAACAAGATAAACAGGGTAAGCTTTGTAATGAAAAATCTTGGACAGAACAGGTTTGCTAATTGAATCGATATTTTTTGGCGGGGCGGCAGTTACAAAGACTTTTTAAACATTACTAGCGCTGTTAGCAGTTGCACCATGAGAAATAACAGTTTACTGCTTTTCTGTTAGACGTTACGGCTTATGATACCATTAGAACTAACCGATAACATATGTGGTGTATAATAAAGATAACTGTAACTCGGTGAGTTTAAACTGAGGCAACATCTTCATATCACTGGGTACAAAAGACATGCCATCCTCGCTATTGATTTCCCACTTGTAAGCGATATTGTTCATATCATAACCATCTGCCAGAGAATAAACACAAGAAAAAGAAATATTTTGCTTTAATTAGTAATTGAACGATGAAAAACTGTATGCTCGGCCATTGAAATGTTTACCAGGGCACCCATTTTTTTAAATTTGATCTCCAAAAGAGAAGAAAGGTAACTCAGCCTCTTGTAAATGACCTTCCTTATGCTCTGTTTTAGTTGACTCAGTTACGTTAAGGTCGCTAAAGCCATAGCTGTTGTGATTAGTGCTTCCTTATCGAAGAGAAGTGCATTAATTCCTCAGCTGTCAGGACATTGAGAAGGCTGCTTGGGCAGGAAACTTTGTAAAAATGAGTATCAGTTAACTTTTTGGGAGATTTGACGACTTTCGCAGTTGTAACTTGAGAAGGAAAACATCTCATCAGGACTTGAATGTTATTAGATACTAGTAAACGACGTTCACTATACTGATAATCAGCAGATTATTAGCGCACTGTATACATTAAATACAAAGAGTTAATCTTACAGCTTTCTATTATCAGAGGACAGTGCTGAACATCCATTGGGTAAAGTTTAAGATCCATTGGACAAGAAGCTTTTAAGGTCACCCTGAAAGAATATAATGATGAAAAATGGCTTCCTTCTTTCCTTTCATCTTCATTGATTGATAATTCATTCACCGTTTGCCAAAAAGCCTATGATGTAAGCTCATTTTGGAATAGGATGATGCACAAAAGCGGATCCTGACACAACTTGTGAGAACAAGTATGAGGCATGACGAAATCCGGTGAAGAAATTGCCAAAGGGCTTAATCAGGTCTTGAACTGAGAATCTTTGTTGTGATTGGCTATTGCGATACACTTGGTCTTGGATTTACGACACTTGATAGGAAACACTCTAAAATACTCTTTAAAACAGTTTCCCGTCCCTTTGATTTTGATGTGCCTTAATTCAGAAGCGCTTCTCTCCAACTCTGGCTCTTTTATGACTTTAAAAGGCTATGCTAACATGGAGTGAAAATAATCTTATCGTATCTAAGACCGAAGAGATGTCAAGTTCTTAGCCACGGACACTGGTCATTAAGCCACTTATTACCTTGCGTTGTAATCCACCACCCCACTCGGGCCGATTGTGATCATCATATTTTGAGCAGTGACGTCATGGAAGCTTGCATCCTTAGCATTTTTAAAGTAGCTGTCAGGCAGCCATATCTGGGAGATAATAGTGTTGCTAAGAGACAATGTATCACGGAGACCATGATCAAGCCTAGGGTCCGTCCATCTTTGGCGAAGAAAAATGTCTAAACCAAAATCCTGAGAAAAGTCAAGAAAAGAACTATTGGATCATCGTGGAAAAGCATGCTGATTTAATGAATATAGACATAAGGATTCTCAGAATTCAGCTCAGCCGCAGTATTCCCTCCTTTTCTAATTACAGTTGTTCTTGACGCCATCCTTGTAATTATATCGCCTGTGCTACAGACAAGGCAAATAAAACAGAGAAAGCTGTAATACTTACCATGTCCATTACGTTAATTGCGTCGATTGCTAAAACAGACTTTACCCAGAATCCCACCTTAACAGTCACTGGCTTTTCTACAAACAAGATATTTAGAAATAATCGTGAATTTTAGAAATCAGAGTAATTAAAAGTTCTAAGTACATTAAGCCCTATGCACAGTGGCCTTTCTTACCCCTCCCCTCCCCCCTCCGTCCGCCACTTAAACCATTAGCGCAAGAATGAGTGCAAGTCCATAACAATCATAAATACTTAGTAACACCATGTAAGTCTTAAAACAGATTCTAAAAGACAATTAACCTCTATTCATTACACAATTTGGGAGTAGCCCGTATGTCTTGCTAAAGTCCTTGGTGTGAAACACAAGTCAGGTAAAAGAAGTGTTGCAAAATTAAACAAACGAACAAACAAGCCAACAAATGTAGAGATGAAATCACAGAAAACTTACCGTTGAAGTAAGGACGGAGTCTGGGATCATAACGAGGGCGTTTGAACAGTGAGTCCAGCCGCTGTGTCATGGTGAGATTTGATAGCTGTTGTTTGCTGTATTGTATGGAATAAAGGAACATGATATAGTGATATATAAGTTAAAAGCGATATAATTAAGAGGTAGGGCGTGTAAATTACTCTATGATGGAAATATTGACTAAGCATTTGGAATGAAAATTTCGTTTATTTTTTAATTAATTTCCGCTAACTATTTTTACGAAAGAACTTCAAGCGCCTATAGAATTCGCCAAATCCGGTCCCAGGAAAGTTACTGTCCTATGGCGCTTTATTTATAGGCAATTGTAGTGTATGCCGATCATTAAAAACACAAGTTTTTATTTGAACGTACAGCGAAATCTAACCACTTACAGCAACTGTCTTCAAGTATGCCGTTTCTCTTCAGTTCCCAAAAATTTGGTTCATGAATCGAATGATTTTACTTTATTTCATCTTGCTATTTCAGGTCGTCTGCCGCTAAAAGGTAGTGCAGGTAATTCTAAAATGATCTCAAATCCGATTTATTAACATCCTAAACATATGGATCAGGTCACATAAGATTAGACACATCTTTACATCTAAGAGAATGAATTTTTTATAATACAACTTCACACAAATAAAACCAACTCTTCTATAATTGGCATTGCACCCCTAGTGCAACTGAGACGATATTCATTTCTGTCACAAACCTCGACCACTTCAAAGAAAATCGTTAAGTTACCTTTCCATCGCGTCTGAAAATATCATCAGTAAAAATAGCGGGTAAAATGTTAAATGGATACCCATGGCACAACGTTCCAATTCACCTGCTTGATTGTTAATGAAGAGAAACTAACACAGCTATGTTTTAAATGACCTATTTAGTGTTTCGCTAAAATCAAAAGCGATACATTATTCATTGTCGTTGCTTCTCTGCCAGGGGAGTTGATCACCATGATAATATCGGCAACTGAAAAGGACTGCTAATCAAGCATAGTACATCTAGTGTAATAATCAGCGAAAAGCAATGGGAAATTTGTTTCAACAAAAGGGATTTAAATGGAACCTCGATGTTCATCGGTCAATTAGCGCAGGTTCACATGGATAAACTCGTCGGGAATCTTCTCGAAATATTTGTAATTAGCAAAGAATAGAAAACGCTTTTGGGAAAAGTTCCAAGCTTCATTGTGAATCGCAGCTAGATTTTTCTGGTTGGTTTTGGTTCCAGTGTAAGCTCATGGCTCTGGCGACGAATACCGTTTTAAAATACTCAAAAGTATCGAGCAAAGGATAAGCGATTGTTGAGTATCATGAAAATATTCTAGTTGCTAACCAAATATAAATCGTACCCTTCGGTGTTAGTTATTTAAATCGTCATACTTGGAGTGAATAACGAAACTAAAAAGTTAAAAAATCACTTTTAAGCTAAATACTATAAGAAATAAATGCCAAATCCTTTGTTTATATAACTTATTTACACTGTCCCGACACAAAAAAATCCTCATTACCGCTTTTATGAAAGATTTTTTTTTTATTTATTCACTCAGAAGCCACAATAGGCTTAAAAAGGAAAAGTTCAAGACAAAATTAAAGAAAGGTAAACAAACTAAACACGACTACTACGCTTAAAAACTGAACATTTGTTGTTATTTATGAATGGCGACTGAACTTCTGTTCTGTAGGTACAAGCAATGTCGATTGAAAAAAAAAAAAAAAAAGGAAACGATTCAGGACCTGAAACTTAAATCGGCCGATAATAGCAGATACTAAAGAGGGATCACCAATGTAAGTTAAGCGATTCGAATATTCCGTAACCTGTTACAGTAATTTTAATTTTGAAGTAATCTTGCGCTCTATCTAATTGCACGAGGACTAATTTACCCTCGAACCCTCTCAAAACAATTGAACTGTTACTATCATAGGTGACAAATTACTCCTTAATCTTGGCGCGAAATTTCAGCGTTGATTTTTAATTTCATATGTGAAATTACAAAATTGCCATGGTAACATCTCTTGTATCTCCATCAGAGCCAAGATGGCGTGGAGATTTAAGACGGTGGCCCTTGAAGAAGTTACGAAATTAAAAGCGTCCGAAAATTATTAACAGGCACGAAGAATTCGAAAGGTATTTAATTTTTGTGAAGAAACTCAGAAAATGACGAACTTTAACATTAATGTATGCAACAACAAACATATGAAACATATGTGTGAACTGCGGTTATGAGACGTATATGAGCACGATCCTTCGCAGTAAATTTGATTTATCATCTACGGGTTTATATCGAATTAATTTGATGGCCTGCTCCCAGTTGGCTTGTTAGCTCAATTGGTAGAGCGCTGCACTAGTATCGCAGAGGTCAGTGGTTCGAATCCCGTACAGGCCTGAAATTTTTTTCAGGTCTGATTTTCACTATTGCTCAAATAGTGCTTTACTGCGAAGGATCGTGCTCAAATAATGTATGCATTAAACGAAAACTATATTATTATTCAAGTTCTTGTTTTTCGATAGAATAAACCAGTAAAAACAATTACGGTTGTGAACGTAATTTGTCACCCACGATATTAAAAGCCGTAATCAAATGGTTTTCTCGTGAAATTAGGAAATAATCTCACTTGCGTTTTGTCAAAATTCTGATAATTTCCCTCGCCTAATCTCACTCGTCGCCATGTAATTACACCTGCTTATATTCTTTTGCATCCTTCGATTTTTTTTTCTGAGGTACGAAAAATGTTCCAAAAGCAATAGATTAGAACTACGGTGTATACAGTAATTATGTTGCCAGAATAAGTGCACGAATTGCTAAATACGTCGAGCAGTACGAATCATTCACATCGTCTGCGATTGTGAAGTGAAGTGAAAACCTTTATTTAACTTCGAATTACAGATAGCAAACAACTATGCTAATATCTTACATGTGAACAGTTCTGCGATCGTGTACGATCGCGATCGGACTCGATCGCAGGAATAGAACCATGTTCTATTCGTGCGATTGGTTGCGATCATCTGCGATCGAGGCGGTCATATCTGAACAAAGTTCTGCGATCATGCGATTGCAATGTGTCCCATAATGCTATGTTTTCTCAGCGTGCAGCCGCTGCAAGCGGCATGATACCATGACAACCAGTTGTTTATCAACTTTTACACGTGCGTGTTTTTTGACAAGGTGGAAGATGAAAATGACACGGAACAGTTTATGGAAGATATTAGAAAATGCGGTTGTTTGTTCAATCGCTTGAAGACTCCACACTCAAAAGCGACGTTTCTTTTTTGATCTAGCAGCGATTCTCCTTTTAAGTAAAGACAACAGAAGCAGAATGTTGACACCTATTTAAAGTTCAGTGTCCTCGGCGTCCATGTTGGTCGACTGAAGTTATTGTATTGCCGCTGAATGGTAATCGCGGACTCGGTTGTCACTGATCGCTGCGATCGGCTGAGATCATATGTGAACATGCGATCTTCGGTTGAGGGGTTTCAGCGATCACCTACGATCGTCTGCGATTATATTTGAACCTTTGGATTGGTCAATTCTTCTTCTATCTCCTTTGTTCGTCTCATATCGCGTTTTAACGAGAATAAATTTCACTGAAAAGCACGGCGCTGACGTACAGGCCACGAAAGAGAATGAACTTTTTGTCAAAATAGGATGTAACACTTTTTTCTTTGTTTTTTATATTGTTGTATTTATTTTATCTTATCTTAATTCTTTTTTGCGTTTGACGCCTCGTGACCCCTTACATAGCATGGCACACCTGGTCACATAACCAGAAAGACTTTAGTTTCTCACACGTGTTTTTGCTAGTGTGCCGTCGTTGTTTGTAAGAGTCTTCTTTCACTTCGGTTCGCGCGGAATGTGAGTGGACTTTCCTTTAGTGAGTCTTTATGTTTATTTTGTTATTTTTTAATTCATTTCCTTTAGTTTTCACCGTTTGTAACCGTTTTGTGACCCTTTGTGATCTTCGATTTTTGCGGTTCACAAGTCAATAAAGTTTATCGCCAAAACGCGTCGATTCGCTGTGCCAGCCTCAACATGTACAGAGCTGTTCGTAGGCTGATGATTTTCTTCAGAGGTAGAATTTTACGTTGGGGAGCACGGTTGACCAATTTTAAAACCCCCGTGAGTGTACTTATTCATGAAAAACTCCGTCAATGCAAAAGCAAAAAGCAAGTTAGTGCATAACAAAAATTAATCTGATCAAAGGTAACTCGCTGATTAGGCAATGCACCCGACGCTGGGGCTGTTATCCTTGATCCCAAATACTTATGAGACTCCGTCTGAAGGCACGACCTCGTTTTAAATATTTGAACCAGGAATATAACTAACACTGTCTGCTTTCTCTCTGGTTTATTTTTGCCCTTTTCACTCTCAAACACAAGTCTTTATATTCAGAGGAAAATGTGAAGATGTAAGGCAAGCATTCTTTATCACCAAAGTGTATGCCGCGCGCCATAGGTTGTGGAAACAGTGCCAGAGTATATCGAGCATTTGGCTCAGCAAATATGTAGCGGGGACTGAGAAACAAAACATAAACAGCAGAACCACCAGCATTGAAAACCGACGAGGAACCTTTTGAAGCCATTTGTCTAAACTGATACGAGTTTGACCACCGCTGGAAGGAGACCAACTTTCGATAAGGGCAGGAAAGGAACTGTGATAAGTACAGAGAAAATTGGCGTGGGTGATCTTAAGAGAGTCATGAGCAGGTCAGCTAAACTCGGTTTTTACAGTTGTTTTCCTTTTCTTTTTGTCTATTTTTCCTCCACAACTCAACTGGGCACACATCTAGTTGATATCTGGACGGGGGGAGTCGGTTGCCTGGCTCCGCTAGCCCCTATGGTTATTCCAGGCAGCCAGTACTCTAACTTACACTTTTTAATATTCTCTTTGTTGTAACTTTTTCTGAGCAAGAGTGAGTACAAATAGACTGTTGTTGTTGTTGAAGAAAATTTATCAATAACTGAAGTTTGCAAAAAACGTACGTGAAACTTTTGGAAGCTTAGTCATTTTTCTACAGTTTTGTTTAATGTTTTAAAGGGGCTCTGAAAAAGGATTCAGAACAGAAGCACTCGGGAAGGAGCGGAAACTAGAATGATGTACGCGACAAGCTCATCGTACGTTGTGGCGGGACCTTGCGTCACGTGTGTATCACGTGTTTTTCCAAAAAAGAAAAGATAGCTTAACGCCCTTGTGGCCATGACGTGCCTCGAAATAAATGGTTGCTCAATATGGAAGTCGGTTATTCGATTTTTGTGGTCAGGGCTCTAGTGACAAAATTCACTCGAAATTGAGAAATTTAAGAAATAATAACGGCGTCCTCAAGGTTTAGACAAATCCTTCACCAGTGTTCAACTGCGGGTGTCTAAAAAACAAAGACGGATTAATTAAGAACTATCTCAACTACGGCCTCGGCTGTATCGAAGACCTCGGGCTCAGTTTTATCAAACTGGCCTCCCGCCCAGTAAATAACATGTATACACACCATCACCATCAATTTATGCAGCCAGTTATGGGCTCAGAAACGAAACTTGAGAGACAAGTCGAGAAAACGTAAACAAATGGGAGCTCTCGTGAAGAGAGTTCTATCACTCAAATTAGAGTTTAGGTTTCGTAACCTTTTTAGTTTCATGTAGTTTTCGATAAAGTAATCCATAGTTTTAACCTGTCTCATAGATCTTAATCGCAAAGGAATGATGGTTCTGAACTACAGCAACTGCTCAATCTTTACTCAAGGACAACATGATCTCAATTCAAACTTGCTTTGAAGTTGCCTCTAATGGACACCTTGAGCTTTTTCCAAACGTAAGTTGCATGAGCATTGCATGATCAAATTATTTTATCTAAAGAATCATTAATCAAGAACAATATGAATAAGTTAGCTTTTTACTTTTTTTTTTTAATGCACGACACGAACAGTTCATCCTAAACAACCAAACTACCCAAAGCGCGGGAAAACACGAGTGCTCGGGTTGCGATTGGCGTCAGTTTGAATTTAACTGCATAGGCCGGTGGCACAAGTTTTCTTATACAATTAAATAGAGTGCAGCCGTTTTTACTCAATATATCATTTCTAATTCCTGTGTCTTAGCTAGACATGTATTGCAAAAATGGTAGGAATAACTTCCGATGAGTGGTTCGTTTCCATTTTTTTGTACGCGTCAAGGAAAATTTATCAACGTTCTCTAATTTGTTTAAATAGATTGTTCAGCTAATAGTCCAAACAAAGGCAAACTTAAATGCATTTGTCTCCTGCCTTTGAAACAAGACAGTTGGTAATTCAATTCCATTCTACATGTTATCAAACTGTCTTTCCTTCATATTCAGTGGGTGTCTCAGGCAATAACGGTTTAATGACTTCCTCTTCCTCCTTGGCTCGTCTCATATCGCGTTTCAACGAGAACAAAGTCAAGAGAAAGAACACAGAGCTGAGGAGGTACAGGCCAGGAAAAAGAATGTACAGAGCTGTCCGCAGACTGGTGATTTTCTTCAGAGGTGGAACGAGGAGTGGCACATTACCACCAATGATGCTGATGATGAACAAATAACCTGCTATGGCGGGTGAACGGATAGAGTTTGGTACAAGTTCGACTACTACAGTGAGTGTTACACCAACCCACATCTCACCAATGACATTTGAGGGAATCAGACTGATGAAAGCCCATGGCGGGGGCAAGAACAAGGCTCCTGCAGCAAATGGCGCAGCAATTATCTGAAAGATGAAAAAAAAAAAAAAAAAAAAGAAAGAAAGAGATGACACATTGAAAAGTGAGGAAATAAGAAATCTCAGATGGAGTGGAGAGGTTAACCCAGGTTGCTAGCAGACTGACCCCTACCCTTTGCTTCCTCGCTTTCCCTTTTCTGAAGGAGAAATGGAGCTTTCATTGTTAGCACAATTTACTCCATAAGACATGTCACTCTTGGCATGCGGCTCCTTCTCCATCAAGGTGGACAATCGGTATCCAGCTTACTGTTAATGAAATGTGACAGGGGGTTGAGACGCCACCAGGATGATCTTTCATCCCGTCAACGAAGAGAAACTAAACTCCAAGTTGTATTGGTGTGATGCCACAGAAACAGGGATAAGGTCTACAAGCTGAAGCCACTAGCATTAGGCTTGCATTCAGATTTCACTCTGTCTCCCCTGTCTCATTCTTTTCTAGTCTGTATCCTCTCCACTTACCTGACTGAATAATAGGACCCAAACTCTGGCATAAAAGCCTCGGTTTTTAATCAACCGATCAGAGATGAATCCTCCTAGGACCACTCCCAAGCTTCCTCCCACCAGAGGGATCCAGCTCATATATTCTCCCACATTAGTTTGAGGGTAATACTTGTTGAAGTAAGGCTGTGTGTTGTACGCCCAAACATAGCCTCCAGCATTCCTTATGGATCCGGCAAGAAACAAGATGAGCAGAGAAGGACGCATGAATGTTCTGCATAACAAAAGGAACTTCTCTCTCAATACCTGTCGCTGTGAATGGGTGACAATTGCCTGAAAATAGTCAAATATACCAGTCAAATATATCTGTCAAACAAAAAATCACACAATATTCTTTCTCTATCCATTCCCGCGTACACTTTGTACTTGACTTCTGTATTCATTCCCTCCAATAGTGGGGGGTGTTTGCTACTTTCCCAAGCAGTCATTGGTCATCAAGCCTAGGTATACCTATCATGGTGCCTAAGTCATGTACCAATAAATTTCATCTTTCACTTGAACATTACAATACCTGTGTATTTGTTTTCTCACTTCTCTCAGGCTCCTTCATTGTGAGCAGCATAACAAATCCCAGCACAAAGCCAGGTGCAGCAGCAATCCAGAACACCCACCTCCACCCTTTGCCATCAATATTAGCTTGCGTAATGAAGTTACCAAAAGCATATGCCATACTGTAACCAATGTAGATTCCCCAGTTATATACACCAAAAGCAGATCCTCGTAATGTCTAAAATATCCATACAAAGTAAGCTTTACATTTATATAGGACACAAAAATTTAAGTTTGTTTACTTGATTTTATTGGAAATTCAAACTCATCATAAAATCTCTGTCCTAGTAACTTAGGGAAATGGCAGAATAAAAAACTTCCAAAAAAGATGGCAATGAAGGGAAAGAAAGAATGTCACCATGAATTGTGTGGCTTATCCTAAAGAGTAGCTTGGTACCATGGGACCTAAAATAGGCACAGGAAGACTACAGGCAGTCAGACTTGCAAACATACTTAGCAAAAATACACAAAGTTTCTACATCAAAACAGATGTTTCAATAAATTTTTTTCTGGAAAAAAATAAAAAAGCTGGTAATTTGTCCTGAAACAAGAAACTCCATGACAATGGTGGAAATGTTATAGACTTACCTCAGGAAAATAGTCAGCAATCAAACTGGTTGCAAATGGAGTGCATCCAGCCTCACTGCAAAAAACAAAACAAAAAAACAAGAAAAAAAAATTAACGTGTGCATTGAAACAAAAAATGAATTGAAATTTTACAGTAGACTATTCAATGCCATGAATTCAACAATATGAATATGAGCCATTATTATCACAATGCAGTATCTTGTGTAGTTGCTCACATGTGTAGAGAAAAAAAAAATGTAAGACTCTTAAAATAACTCTTATTCACATTGCCAACAAAAAAATTATGCGGAGACCCTTAGCCAAAGATCAGAAACCTTTTAGGGCTCATGACACAACTGACATATAGGGTGAGATGTAGTAAGAAGAGTTCCTGAACAAGTTGAAATTAGCTAGTTACTTTACTTTTTCTGTTATTTCACTCACCCAATCCCAAGAATAAATCTTGTCACAACTAAGTGCCAATATTTGGTGGCGAAACCTGTCAACAATGTCATGGTGCTCCACAGTACAAGACAGAAAACAATGAGGTTTCTACGATGAAAAACTCCAGCACAGAATCCAAGAGGAATACCACTGATTGTGTACACAAGGATAAAAACTGGACCTGCAAGGATCTGATAGTCGCTTCCTGTTCCATCATAATCCCATGCACACACATGTTGGGTGGAATTGTGAGGGGTTTTTAATTCACATCTGAAAAACAAATAGCAAATTAAAGCATTTCCAACACATTGTGAATACAGGTATGGTGCTGTAAATGAAGCATGGTACACACAATTTTCATAGGAGTGGACATATCATTTTTTTTTTAATTATTTCATTGAAACCACGTTTAGTAGCAACAAAATGAATGCATGATTGCAAGGGTTTGGCTTTGTCCTGTTTTCTGACTGGCCACGAAGTTTTACAGCAGCCCATCAAATGCTAAACTAAAACCAATCACAATGTGTCCATTTGGGTTCTTATTAGTTTCTTTTGATATTTTCCTTCCCTTGCGTTAGCCATTGTGATCATTTGGGGAGGGGGACATTAGGGTTTGCGGCATTGTGGTGTTGACCCTTTTTGTAATGCCATATTGCAGTGAAGAACAACTCACATTGCGGTGTTGCGGTGATCTCAAACCTTAAAGCGTATGATGTTTGTAATTTCAAAGCGATGGTTTTTAGTGAAATAAACCATTTCCAGCATTGCAGTTTATTTTTTAACTTTTAACAAATAGATTTTGATAACCCATGATTAATTGTCGAACAAAATCAGCAATACATCCGCATTAATATTTAATAAACATTTGTTGATTAATCCAGGCTATGTTCGTTAATATTTACTTGACCGCTGGACTTCTAACACGCAAAATATCAACTAGCCAACAACCAGCACATGGTTAAGAAGAGTGGAACCAGACCAGGTAAATCCTGAGACTTACACTACACCCCCGTGCTGGTGTGTTAGTAATATTCCTTGTGGTGATGTGATGTTTGTTCTATTTTGTTTTGTAATGTTGCAGCATTCTGAACCCCCTATGTCCCCCTCCTTGGGTCTTAGTCTTGCGACACTGAATTGAGAGTGCTCAAAGAAAAAGAAGGAGCTCTACTGACAAACACCGTAACACCATTCATTACATTAAGATTTTCTTCCATTTCTTAAATACATTATGATATATTTAAATTTTTTTCGTTTGCTTTTTTGATTGTACGATTTTGTACCCTACACTCCTGCCCCTCTTCATTTTTAAACTAAAATGGGACGTGACAACTCTGGTATTCTGAATTACGAAACACATTGAAATTACGTAACTTTATTGCGTTAATTTTAAAAAAGAACTATTACGCGATAATTAGGCCGAGCACTGCTTGTTTCTAGCATGATAAGAACTTCTACATGATCAATCATATTCAATAATTTTCATTACCCTTCTCAGACAGTCTAACAAAGATTCATACTCAGAAGATTTACAGTATTACATGTAAGTGGATGACAAGCGCAAATAATTTATTTCTGGCTTATTTCAGAGAGCGCTACTCCAGCTAACTACATGAATCAGAACTTACATAGTTTGGTTTCTCTCAGGTTGACTGCTGTCCTTCTCACTTTTCACACAGAAGTCTTTATATTTAGAAGAAAATGTGGAGTTGTAAGGCAAGCATCCCTTATCACCAAAGTGTATGTCGTGCGCCATAGGTTGTGAAGACACTGCCAGAGTGTATCGATCCAGTTGGTTCAGTAAATATGTACAGAGTAAGAGAAACAAAACATAAACAGCGTAACCACCAGCCTTAAAAACCGACAAGAAACTTCCCGACGCCATTTTTTTAAGTTGAGACGAGTTTAATTTAGCAGGCGCTGGAGTGGGACCAGCTTTCGACAGACCCAGAAACGGAAACGAATATAATACAGAAAGTTCGCATGAGGTATCTCGTGAGTGTCATGAGAGCGTATATTAGACATAGGTCAGCGGTCGAAAAAGACGTCATGCTCGTCATGCTATATATTCTTTCATTTCACGTGACATGACATGAAAAGAAACTTTGAAAGTTCTTTGACACTCAACGGGCAAAGGCCTCTTGAAATATCCCTACTTTCGCAAGTTTTATTTTTTATCATGGCAAGGCTTACCCTGTCGAAAATAGAACAATTTTTGATATCTCTGATTTCATGTCACGCGATTAACAAAATTCGCAGCCGAGGAAAAATCCACGAGCGGAAAACTATCGATCAATCTAAGTGTCAAGTGTATTTGGCAATGCACTGTGAGTACGTGTTCCTTTTTTCATGACGGAAGGAGAAACAGTATGTTTAAAATCACTTACTACTGCCAGTTTGCTTGTTGGAATGATATGCGTGACACCGTTGTCGCGATGTTTTAGCTCATATCTTAACACACAAACTTTAACACTACAGCAGGTCGTGAACTGACCTTAGCACTGTAACAATTATCACGAATGCAGGTCGAGTATTTCGCTGGGCTTTTGTCACACGTGACAAAATTTGTTGTTAAAGTTACTCCGTGTGCGAAAAGAGATACTAAGTTCATTCCTAGTCATATTAGAGGCCCGTCACCTCGGATCCCTCGTGGAACAAGGAAATGGCCGGTTAAAATTATTTAGGGTTCGAGATATCCCAGTGTGACGACTAGAGGTTTACACAGTCACATGTTTGAACTCGAGAACACAAAAACAACGTTCAACAGAACGGCACTTAGTCAACTGGAAATCAATGATGACTTCAACTGGGAGCTTCGATCAGGGGGAAATGTGACTGATTTCAAATGCATTTCAATGATAGCAATCACAAAGAACATAGAGCAGTTAGGATTATTTTTATTTAAAAAATCATTGCAAAAGTTACCCTTGATTTATTTCCTATTCAAATTCCTATAAATTCTAAAATAGGAAATTAATTCAACTCAATTTAGCGTCACGCATATGTATATATACACACTTGATTGCATTAAATAAAACTCTGGTACACAACTACCACTGTTTTCAAACAAAACCTTCCGATAAGCTATCATAGAAAGCTTCCTAATGTTTTTTAGTTCAAATAAGGCTAGTTCATACATACAGACTAGCTATACATTATATTCTAACCATTTATGAGAGACTGACAAAACAACTAGGTAAGACAAAAACGAATGCGTTAGGAAAACAAAATTGACGATGGTAAGGAAGATACCTTTTTGCGGTCGCTTGCCATTTCAAACACCTGAAAATGACGGTATATGTCGAAGTAACAACTTCTTAACAACAACCTTAAGAGCAAATGAGATGTACCTAGGATAAAGCGCTGTTGCAAAAATCTCCAAAACCAGGGGAATTTGAGTTAAAAAAATAAATAAAACGAAGAAAATAAGAAAACCTTATGAAGGAAAACGTCTCCTAGTAAAAACAAAGTTTACAAAAGTACGTCCTGACAATTCTCATTTCTACCAAACTTCGGTTGCAATTTCACATGTCGCGCGTAAAATAAAAAAAAAAAAAAATAGTTCTACTTTTGGAATATTCTCCAAAATACCTAAAAAAAACTAACCTTTTGTCTTATTTCATTTTGAGCCCAGTGTATAGTTTTGGATAGTTAGTTGAGGGGTGTTGCGTAACACAACCTCTCACAGAATAGCTTCCAAAGAGTGGTCGTTGTCAACACATGGCAGGTGGTCGATTGAACCAATTCTGCTTTCAAGCAGAGACCGAAACGCACAGAAAGGCACAGAGTGGTCTTCTACAGATCAACCCGGGGTTGATTACTCTTAACTTGTCATCTCAGAGCGACACAACCTTTTATATGAGCCTTTCTGGAGGAGGCGGCTTCAGCATGGAATCCAATTCAACACGCCCTGCCTCTAATTCTTCCTTACTAGGATTATATGTGCCATTTGATGTTCTCTTCTTCATAACAATTACCAATAAAAAGAGCAACAACATGGCGAGGACACAAGCCGCTATAATTCCTCCGATCAGGATATATTGACTGACTGCTGTCTTTTCAGAGGGATCGGTTTGTTCCTGCGAAGTTTCACACCGTGAACCTGTGAAATAATCCCGACAAAGACACGAAACATTCCCAGTCTGAACGTTGGTTTTGCAAGTTGCACCGTTCTCGCACGGACTATTGTTGCAGGGATCTACATAC
The DNA here is from genome assembly GCF_964205215.1 of Stylophora pistillata. NCBI lineage: Eukaryota > Metazoa > Cnidaria > Anthozoa > Scleractinia > Pocilloporidae > Stylophora > Stylophora pistillata. The sequence continues at coordinate 43,588,253 of NC_142522.1, forward strand.
TGACATGCTTCACCCACCCAACCAGACTCACACTTGCAGCGAAATGAGCCGTCAGTAGAGGTACATGTGCCACCGTTTTGACAAGGATTCGAATCACATTTGTTAATGAGCTCGCTGCAATTCTTTCCTGTATAACCTTCGTTACACACGCACTGAAAAGTGTCCATTAATGGAAGACAACTCCCATTGATGCATGGATCGGGATCGCAGAACTTCAACAAGCCACTACAGTTTACATTACCAAATCCTTCAGTACAGTTACAGAAATACTTCCCTTCCGCGTTCAAATTCACGCAAGTCGCGTTATTTCTACAGGGGTCAGGTGAACAGTAGTCGGTGACGTTCTCGCAATTTTGTCCGTAGAACCCGAGTGGACATGCGCAGGAATAATTACTAGGGTTGTAGAATTCTTTACAAGTAGCTCCATTCTGGCATGGACTGCTGTAACAAGCTTGGAAAACAGAGCAGTTTTCTCCCTTATACTCGGGTGTACATTTACACCAATACTTGTTGTAGGCCAACCTCTCACACGTAGCATTGTTCTTGCAAGGATCAGATTCACACGGGTCAATTTTCTTTCCACATCGCTGTCCTTCAAAATCGATAGTGCAGTTACACTTATAACCCGGGAACATACGACTGGTGGAGTTTACATGGCTATCAATGCATGTTCCGTTATTCATACATGGCTCGTCTTTGCATTCATGAATATCATTCTCACACAATGTCCCATTATACCCCTCAGGACAAGAACAGCTAAAAGCTGTTGCATTATCTGAACAATTACCACCATTTTGGCAAGGTTTTTTAAGTTCGCAATACGAACTAAAGTCATACTGACACAGTTCTCCAAAGAACCCTTGTTTACAGTCACAGCTGAAGCCGCCCACAAAGTTAGAACAGTTCTTTGTTCCTGTTGCGTTACAAGGACCAAGTGGCTTCGTAACTTCACATTCATTAATATCTTGCTCACAGAAAGTTCCATTAAAACCAACCAGGCAGGAGCAACTATACGAGCCGATTCCGTCGACACAAGTAGAATTGTTAGTGCAGTTGTTATTTGCACATTCGTCGATGTTCGTTGAACAGTTTTTTCCAGCGTAACCCCTGACGCATGAGCAGTTATAGTCGAGGTGAAGATCAGTGCAGTTCGCGCCATTTTCACACGGATTAGGGTCGCATTCGTTCGTAGCATTTTCACAAAGCTTCCCTTCAAATCCTGGAGGGCACTTGCACTCAAACATATCAAATCCTACGTCACTTACTTGTTTCTGATTGGTTGCCATGTCAACGTAAGTCACGTTATAGCACGTGCCATTGGCGCACGGGGAATGAGCGCAAGTCATGTTGGCTGTGAGATTACAGATAGACCCCGCCCATCCTTCTGGACATGCGCAATTAAACAGGTTCCATTCATCACTGCACGTGCCCCGTAAACAAGGTGCCGGACCACAAACGTCATCACTGTGGCAACCGAACCTCAGTTCTGATGTGTTAACTTGGAAATGAGGCTTCAAAGGAGTCACATGACTAACATTCAAGGTGCTGTTGTAGTAATCAACAAATGATAGCAGCAGATCACCAATACGCACGTTATCTAGACATCCTTTGAAGGCTGACCCGCCCACCACAACTGGAGTACTGTTTAATAAGCTTGTTATATCATTGCTTGAAAGTTTGGAGGAATCCATAGTAGTGGAGCCATCTACGGTCACAAAACTCTGATTATCAGTGATGTTGAACGCGATTTTGTGCCACTGGCCGTCATTTACTTGATCATCTAAAAGAAAAAGGATACAAAGCTTGATAAATAACCGGAAAGTGAAAACATATGAATATAAAGGAGGTAAACGCCACTCGTGGCCATTTTACCGAAACAATATACTTAAATCAAATTCCCCAAAATATACCAAGAAATACCACGAATGGAAATTTTCAGACGACAAAAAGGCCTTTCTCGTCACTAATACTTGACCATCTTGCAAGCGTATAGCGCATTAGTTGAAGTCAGTAGAACCTTATCTTACCTGAGGATATTACTCCACTGTCTCCATTCAGAGCAAAACTAATGTTAATCCGTCCATCGTCAAGTGCCATCTTGAAAAATTTGTTGTAGTCGTGACGAATGTGAATCAACACAGCTGAGGACTCCCTTGTTCGTACTCGTAAAGACGCATCCAGGCTGACATTAACACTGGAGACGAAGGTAAATTCTGCTCGAGTTGCACTGCCATTGAAAGTGAAGGGATGCACACCTAACACAGAGATAAATAACTTAGAAAAACACGTGAAATAAACTTCAAAATTTGAGAGTTCAATTCCATTCCATGAGCGCTTTTAGTTACAGTAAACAAGTCATCGTTTTGGCTGAAAGAAATCACTCTCGTGGGCAACCTTGTGGTCACACCACAGGCAGCCCAAGCTCACTACTAGAAAAGCGGACGTGACTCTTACCGTGTTGCGTAACGTTTTATATTTATAAAGGTTTGTATGGGATGTTATCGGTTTGCCTTAAAAGAGAGAAAAAAATGTCTTGTTTTGAAATAAAATGGGCTTACCTTATTGCCTTGTTGTTTTCTTTGTTGATTCCGAGCGTCTCAGGCCATTTTGAAGCGTTTTCGGCGAGTTAGCGCAACCTAGCAGTTGAACACCAACATAGCGCTAACTCGCCGAAAACGCTTCAAAATGGCCTGAGACGCTCGGAATCAACAAAGAAAACAACAAGGCAATAAGGTAAGCCCATTTTATTTCAAAACAAGACATTTTTTTCTCTCTTTTAAGGCAAACCGATAACATTCCATACAAACCTTTATAAATATAAAACGTTACGCAACACGGTAAGGGTCACGTCCGCTTTTCTAGTAGTGAGCTTGGGCTGCCTGTGGTCACACTAACACCGACCGCGATGGTGACGTCAAGAACTGGTGACTCAACTTCAAGTAAGAGCGGGAAATCTTTGAAAGCTGATTAAAATGACAGCTGTTATAAAATGTGAAGTTAACAAGAGGGAATTTCAGCATATATATTCACTACATATTGATATTCTACATATTGACATATACTACATATTGACATACACTACATACTGACATATACTACATATTGACATATACTACATATTGACATATACTACATATTGACTGCATATATATTCACTATATATTCACTACATATTCAGCATATATATTCACTACATATTGATACGAAAACTATATCTGATGACTATAAATTATTATTTTATAAGCACTTACATTCATAATTTTCTCCGATATCCAAGCAGGTGGTATTATGAGGGCACAGGTTAACCAAGGAGCAGCCGTACAGTGCACAGTCCGGGCCACCGTAGCGAGGTTTACACTCGCACTGATATTTGTTCCACAAGTCTTTACAGAAGCCTCCATCACCACACGGTAATGATCGACACACGTTCATTCCCTGACAACCTTTACCCAGACCACCTGACTCGAGTAAGATGTAACGATCCGTGGTAATTAACGAGGCATCATTAAATCCGAAGTCAAACAGTCTGTTGTTCAGTTGAATGTCCTGTAAACAGCCTCGAAATGGAGTTCGAATAATATCAGCTTCCGGGTAAAGAGAGAAGTCATCAAGTCCTCCAAGGTAGGTTACAGTCAACTTGATATCTTTGTTAATAATGGGTCCCTTGACCATAGTGAAGTTGTCAAAGCGCGACATGTTGTTTCGGATTGCAACAAAGTGCCAATGTCCATCGCTAACACTTCCATTTATGGTAAAATTGGAGGTGTGTCCATTTGAAGTGGTTTGTACAAACAACATTCCTTGATCAATCACAACACTAATATGATGACCCTGATTATCTGTCATCAGTATTATTAATCCTCTCATTTCCCGAGTTCGGATGAAGAACGACAACTCAACAGCTGAGTCAAAACAAGTGCCATTAGTGAAGAATTTAGCAAAGGAAGCGTTACGCATGCTCTCAATACTACGTCGCCGTCTGCTGCTACCAATGTTTAAAGGTTCAGTTGCACCAAACGTTCCCGGCGTCAACGCTAAAAAGAAAAAGGTAAGAAAAGAAAAGATTTGAACTATTGTGGAAATTCTATTGGAAGGAGAATCTGGGAGACCCGTTGCCTCGATCTTTCTGGAGATTATTGAAAATTTTTCGTGATAACCGGGGTCTAAGAGTCACTCTGCGTGACTGCGTAAAATTACAGTATGCTGTTAGAAAGATCAGATATCGAGATAATGGCTTTCTGTCGTATTTGGATTTACTTTGCGCAATAGAATGTTAAAGTATGAGAGCCGCTACCGACTAAAATAATAAAATCACACTAAAACCGAAAAACTGAAGCTTTTGACACAAAAACCGAAAACTGATACGAAAAATTGCTATTAAAGTGATATTTGTACTCGTCTCGTCTCGTCCGTTATTTGTACTCTACGAAGCGCAGTTGGATAATAATTTGTGGCATTGACAAAGACCAAGTTACATACAAACTCAATTAGACTCACTTGTATTGCAGCGCGGACCGATCCAGGGTCGTGTGCAATCACAGCTGAATTTGTTCCATTCGTCAACACATTGTCCATTTGTACAAGAGTTAGATACACACACCTCTTTTCGAGGACACCCAGTCACAGTGTTGAACAATTCCACTTCTTCACTGCTGGGGATCACTGTCTCCATATCAATCATTACATCTTGAATACAACCAGTGAAATTATACAGGGTGTTGTGAAGATAGTTTACAGGAAACGAGGATCCACCGATGTAGAGTTTTGAAACGTCAACGTTTGCTTGTAGATCATTTGAAGACGTCTTGCAATGCTCGCCACAAGATGAGTTATCTACAACGAGAACTAAGGAGTCCGCAGATGTGTTGATAAAGACAGTGTGCCAGAGTCCATCGCTAAGATTAGCCTGTTTGCCAGCCGAAAGTTTCTTAGTGTTATTGTACAATATGTGCACTTTATTATTATCAAGAAATACAAGAAAATTGCTTCCTGAATCAGCACCTAATAAGCCGTGATTTAGAGTTGTCCTGAACTGGAAAGAGAGTTCAAACATTTGTTTTCCGACGTGCAAATTCATGAACGAGGAGCCATTTAATCCGACTGTGGTTATATTTTCACAATGTACCCCTCCAAAGCCGGCTGCGCAAGTACAAGTGAAGTTGTTGTTTCGTAAATCACAGGTGCCATTATTCTTGCACGGATTAGGAATGCAAGAAGATAACTCGAGCTCACAGTACTTTCCTGTAAAGTTGGCTGTGCAAGTGCAGTTGACATCAGCTATGCCATGCATACATGTTGCATTATTCTGGCATGGTTTAGACTTGCATTCATCAATGTCGATGGAGCAATTTTTACCTGTGCATCAAAAGATGAAAAGTTTCAGAAAAGAATGTAATTTTTTTGCGAATCGGCTTCCATGAATGGTTAAATGACCTGGTAACCAGGTGTATAACGGCCATCTGCTATGAGGTATTGGGGCGGAAAGAAATACCCTGTTCTTGGCCTTGACTTGTAGTTTGGGTAAAATGCTAAAGGCTGTCAGTCTTAGGGACACTTTTTTTTAATGTGCTATCTGATGCCGCAAAACCACACAAAACGATTTCCCTGGAAATCTTTTGTTTGAAAAAACCAATCGAACGAAATTTAGAAGTACTGTATTTCATTACGAGTAGTCCTATAAGTACTATTAGTACTGTATACTTCTCGGTCCATAAAACGCAACACTGACAACAAGAAAGAGAAGAAAATATCCACTCTGACAGAACAAACAAGCTTTGTCAAAAAACACCATTCAAGAGGAAATAATCAGAGAGGGACAATCGGGACATTGGTATGGATGCGTTGATTCCATTGATCAACCTTTCCGATTGTTTTCTCTTTAAAGTCCATATGGTAAATATTCCCTCAAAAAAGTCCATTTTCTCTTTTTCCTCCAGACTGCTTTAATAACAGTGACACTCGGAAAACAGATACAGCTCAGGTTTCTTTCGAACGTTTCAGAGAACTGACTTCCGTTTGAGAGGACTGTCTCTAAATAACTCTAGTGAAATTGACCTACTCTGGGAACTTCCCTCTCTGTCTCTTCATAATTTCTCTGAGGTATTCATGTTTATTACCTTCATATCCTGGCTGGCATGCACAGTTGAAGTCATTTATCAGATCTGTACATTTTCCACCATTTTCACATGGGTCTGGTAAACAGTCATTAATATTTGTGGAACAGTTGTAGTCTGTGAAGCCAGGTGAGCATGCACATGCGTAGCTACCTAAACTGTTATTACATGTTGCATTATTCTGACAGTATCCAAGTTGACACTCATCAATGTCCTCATCACAGTTTTGTCCTTTCCAGCCAGATGTACAGGTACATTTGTACTCGTTAACTCCCTTTCCATCAATGCACTTTGCCTGGTTTTGACAAGGCCTATGTTGCAAGCAGTAATCCACATCAACGTGGCAGTTTTCACCTGGAATAAAAACAACACCCGTGGGTATTCTTCAAACTAAGTCAAGCCCTGATGTATTCATGGGGGAGGGGTGGGGATTTATGCTTACGTTAAGAATGAGATTTAGTTTGGAAGCACAGAAGCTGCCACTCTTGTCTGGATCTGGTGGGATCGCGGACAACGTCAAAACACTTGCGGCGGGGAGGAGATCAAGCAGCGTTGGGGCAACGTTGACCGATGAGAACATGGAAAGGAAGTCACATGACATATCGGGTTATCAGTGCAAACTTTCTTATGAAAAGCTCGGATACAATAAATCCGTGCGGAAGGGTTCCATCAAATAAATAGCATATTATTTTAAGAAATAATAATATAAGTTCCTTTCTACTGCAACAGATCCATTTGTACGTCCTCTGGTATCTTTTTACTTTACTTTACTGTATGGCGGGCAATGTTGGTGTTTTAAGTATACTGATTTCCAAATTGCTCTTGACATTAACGACCTACAGAAAAGTTTTATTTTTAGTATGTTAAAAGAAATGCTTGTATTAACATGTTTTTTCTTTGTCTCTTGGGCCAACAAAAGTTTAATAACTTCCTTTTTTCTAAACTTTAAAGATCTGTCTGGATCTAAATTATTTGAAGCATAATACAATACCTGTAAAGCCGGGGGTACAGAAGCAGCCAGCTCCTTTCGTACGTTTATCGCAATTTGTTTTGGTGACGTCGATGTTTTGACATAAACCTTGACCCTTATCCACACTGCACTGACTTTGATTGGCGCATTCATCGATATCAGTCTCACAGTACAGGCCTGTAGTCCATGGATCACAATCACAACGGAACGCCCCAGGAAGATCAGTGCAACTCCCACAGTTACACGAAACACCTAACAATATGGGTCACACTCAGACACTGCACATAGCATACTACAGGTACATGAACTATTAAGAACAGTGAATGACCAAGACACTAGGCATGATGTCTGAAATTTTCTGCTCAAAATACAGCAAGAGATCCAGTGGCCTTGAGCTTACATTCGTGAACCCTAATTCCAATAGTAGTAAATATTGGCATAACACTAACTTTATTTTAAGATTTAATTATGTCCAGCATGGCCATGGTAATATATAATCTATGTGTCCTCAGACTTGAAACTTACCTTCACACTCATCGATGTCATTCTGACAGAAGGTACCATTGAAACCAGTAAAGCACTCACATTGGAAACTGCTGTTGCCAGCTTTACATGT
>NC_142522.1:43600951-43603451 GCF_964205215.1 Stylophora pistillata
TTTCTCAGGTTTCCCTGGCTCTTGGCTCTAACTCAGACCACTCCCTCCTGGGATATAGTCCCTTAACTTAACAAGTACAAAACAGGATTGAATAAAAACTGGCATGTCAACCAGTTGTTCTCTACACTAGATGTATCTCTGTGTACACTTCAGTGCTTGTAATGGTAAAATCTAAACAAATAAATAAATAAATAATAAAATAAAAATAATAAATAATAATTTAGCAATGGACATTCCACTGGGTGGCTCTTCTTGTCCACTGTTTCCAGATTGAATTGGAATTTGCCTGGATGTTGGTTTTTGCAAAGGGAGGAAAACCAGAGGACCCAAAGAAAAACCCTCGGAGCAAGGATGAGAGCCAACAACAAACTCAAACCACATGTGATGCCAAGTCCGGGAATTGAACCCAGGCCACAGTAGTAGGAGGTGAGTACACTCACCACTGTGCTATCCCTGCTCCCCAAAGAGACTTCACTTCAAATGGAAATTTCACAAGTATATTAACATTACATGAAAAGCATTAGAAAAGCAGGTTAAAATGTTATCACACAGTGTTTTCACAATTCCTTTTCATTTAGATCTTGAAGCTGACACAAAAAAGACTTGTTATCAGATGTGACTTTTAAAGACTGGATATAATTACCTTATGACTGAACTGGCCCCAAAATCTACCTCTAGTCTGCTATAGAAGCCCCGAGTGAGTATAAATTTCATGATCACATGATTAAGTGAATGGGCAAAATTCAAAACCTGAAATCAAACCAACCTTTTGCTGGACATCCAGATGGACCAAGTGGACAGTCTGCATTGATGTTCACAGAGAAACTATTTGGCAGAGGAATATTTCTTCCACTTATGATACATCCAACAAAACCTTCACCCCCAGACACAGGGTACCCAGCAAAAAGTGGACCTGAAGCAACAAATCTTAAAATGGTGTTCGGAATTTGCACAGACTGGGATGTCAAACCACTTAGGGTGAGAGTTGAATTTACTTGTCCACTGCCAGCAGTGAATTGTACTTGATGAAGAATATTTTTATCCAAGTCTTTCCCCACTGTTACAGACTCTTCCACACTATTAATTTTCCATGTCAATTTAAGATGGCTTGCAAAAAAGAAAACAGGTGTCACAGTGTAATTCACAATGGTGTGAACCACCTCAATGCGGACAAAACTATTACTTGACCCATTTTGATCAAGTAAAACTCCACCACTGCAAGTTCTAAAACTGAAATCAAAGCCACTTTTGAGTGGAATAGTTGCTGACGACACTTGCATTGACGAGGTGGCATTGAAAAAGAATGTGCTACTTCTTATGCAAGGTGATAATTGAAGAAGTAGACCTCCTGCAAACCAACAGAAAAAAAAATTATTTCTATAGAATTGTTACTAACTAACTGTGAACTTCCAGGGGATTGTGTCATTCCTATGTGGAAGTATTTTATATAGATTAGAAAGAGACATTTAACCTGTTATGCTTACTAGATTTGTTGATCAATCGCATTAATTTGGATACTTCATTTGTGGTCTGTTTTCATTCTTTTCAAAATGCAGTTTGTTCTTAATTACTTGTGATCTTGCACATAATTTGTATAAGTGTGTCTCTTGCTTCAGTGAGAACCACAACTGTATGTGTTTCTAGTAAAGTCTTATCTCAAATTTTCTGTAAATGAAATGATGCAAGCTGGGCTCAAATAGACACTTTCAAGGGCTTCTGAACTTATAATTTGGTTAGGCCTCCTTGCTATTCAAAACTATTTGCGAAAAATGGGAAGGAAAACATATCCTAATCCGTTTATACTAATTTTTCCTTAACAACTGTTCAAGTCAAATTAATTTGTCCTTATTTATATAATTTTTTCCTTAGCAATTGGCCTCCCTGTAACAAAACTGGAAGGTCAGTGTTTTGACCAGGGGACTTGCTTTGAGAAAACTTGCAACATTGTCACACCATCACCGCAGAGGGTTGATTGTCATGGAAATCTGGCTGGGATAAATGCAGCTTCATTTACTAGCGGCGTTAATGTTTCCTTACAAATTACATCAACTAAATACAATTCTATTTCTTCTCTCATATCTTCACATCAAAAACAATCCCTGGAATTCAGAAACGCCTAAAAAACACAAAATTAAAAATATGTCCAGTTCTCATAAGGGGAAAAATAAGCAATTTTCGTTCTTTTCTCGCGTTTTGACAGGTCTGCAATCATGCAGGCTTCCCTTTGTAAACAGCTGGTCTGTGAACTGACGATCAGTTCAAGAGATAATATTGCTGTAAAACAAGCTTCGAATATGAAAGCAATACCGCAATTTGCGCTTTAAATTCAAATAAAGGATTTCTGACGGTCGTATTTTTCCATCCAGTTACGGACACAAAACTTAGATATAAGATTATGCGCCGTCATTCACTTAAATTAGAGATATACGTACGATCGCCTATCGAAATAGTGCAACATTCGTGCAGCTACCTTTCCTTTACATATGACGGCGCTTTTAAA
>NC_142522.1:43608451-43668451 GCF_964205215.1 Stylophora pistillata
TGTTAAAAAATTAACTAATGAATGAAATATTTTATGGGAGAATAGTGAGTTGGTACGTTTGACTAGGTTAGGGTTATTATGGCTGACAATGGTGGTTAATAATAACGAAATCATGTTATACGAATTAAGTTTTACCATTTCATTCGGTCACTTAAGCTCTGGCGGTGATCGAAACTCATTTTTTATCCCAACAAACAATGATTAAGAGAAAAGACTTACTGATCAGTTTAAGGTGATACATTTTGACATAAAACAAAGTTCTTTCGGAAATGTTTTCCGCTTTTGAAGGAGATAATAACCAAACAGATTGAGCTAATTTCAACCTGAGGGTTTACAGAAAATAAATCTTCTGTAAGAACCAACCTTGCTCGGAACCAACTGCTCTTCGACTTGAATTTCTGCAAAGGCAACAGTCATTACGTTGTGATTAGTTTCGCGGATAAAGACTTAAGAAATGACTTTCTAGTACTTATTTGATATTTCTGCGCTGAGTCTCTTCAGTGTAGTTTTCCGCGCCCTTCTTTCTGCAACTTCGCCGCAATTTTTTCGCGGCTCCACAGCAATGTACCTCAAGGTGCTCATAAAAAAATGCTGCTATGCAAGTGAATCCATGGCCTGCAGACCAAGATCTTGGCAAGCTGGCATCCATCCTACAAGTTCGACATACCACGACTAAAAAATCTATTTCTAGTAAAACTATCCAGTGGGCGTGCCCAAAAGAAGTGTTTTCAATTGAAAAGCCTGGACGCCTCTTTTTAGCGTTAACAGGATATTGAGCTCGTATGGCGTGAGGTAAACTTGACTGTTCAGCCAGTAAAACAAATTCACAAAATTCTCATGAGAATCTGAACGAGTCATAGCTCTTATCTCGTCTACCGTCAGGACACTATTACGAGTGCAATAAACAGTGCAACTCCTATGATGGAGGCAATCTTCTGAGTAAAAAAAGTGTTTCCGAAGAGAGAGGTCCCTTCGATGAGGGCCACAATTAAAAAGGTGATAGGAGTTTTTTAATAATCTGGATCAAAGTTCGGGTCTTTCGAATGAAGTTGTCCTCTTACTAGAGGAGCCTCATGAGGAAGTACCCCAATAATTAAGTCATAGAAACATCTTTACCCTCTTCATCTTCCTTCTCAGCTTCGTCGTCATCATCATCATCATCATCATCAATGTCGATCTCTTCGGGGTTAGTAACTGGTTCATTATTTTCATTATCACCCTGACTTGTTTCACCCCTGAAAGACATAGAAAAAGAAGGACAGTGAGTCAACTTTATGGAAGCTAAATCGCTAGGCTGGCATTGCAAGTATAAGTTTTTCACTATCAAACAGAGTCCCACACTCACCTGACAAACAAGACTTTCTCCTTCAACTTGGCGGCTACGTCTGTCTTAGCCTTAGCTGCTGCCACAGCAAGAGCCTGCTGTTCTAGTAGCTGCATGTCATCGGACACAGGCTCTTCAGTTCCTAGTTCATAAGGTGAAAAAAAAAAACAAAAAAAACAAAACAAATTTAGGGAAGAAAACGTAAGAATACCGAGAAAACTCTTGAAACAATGACAAGAAGTAACACCAGGTCCAGAAATCCAAGAAGAGTGGTTACTAAAATTGAAAATTGAGCGCCTCGCTTCACATCCGAGTAAACAACATACCTGCTCCTGCAGATTTGCTAGCAGCCGCTGCCAACATTTGTGCAGACATGAAATTGACCTGTAAAGATAATTTTAAGCAGTTGTTATCGGAGTAGTCATCCACCGAGAGGCTTAAGAAATATCTCATTTCACAACTGGTTGTTATGCGACTGAGTTCCGTGTGAGCGATTTCAGATCGTCTAGGAATCATTCTAACAGAGCGCCTGTTCGGAAAAGGATTCATCGACACAGTAAGGATGACGGCATTCAAGATAATCTACTGACCTGCGTGTTAAACTGAGCCTGCACGCTCCTCTTGATACGTAACATTTCTCGGAACGTATCCTCGTTTCCATGTCGGACCTCGAAGTCATGCCACACTTTCCAGAAAGTTGGAGTGGTCTGGAAACAAACGAAAATCCTTCTTTGACTCTTAACTTTGATTAGAAAAAAAAAAGCAATAAAACAAAACAAGAACAAACCCTTGGATCAGCCATTTGCGAAGAGTGCATGTAAATAGCTCTGGCTCGGTCAATTTCTCCCAGTTTGCGCTCAAGGTCAGCAAATCTGATACACATCTCCCTGAAAAATTTAAAAGCCAAAATCAACTAAAAGGTTAAGAAGGGGTTCTAGATCACTCGCTTCAATGGGAATACGCTGGACTCCGCACAAGTCCTACGCACATACTAGGCAATCTAATAGGTTCCTAAACAAAACCTCAACGTTAACTTGACTTGGCAAACAAAAGAAATGTAGAATGAACAAAAATGGGTATTAATCTGAAACACATCACATAAACAAACAACAGTGTTTTCACAAGATTACTAAAATTTGAACAAAGTGACAAATGGAGACAACACAAATTTAAGAAGTCAACCATGGCTTGCGTTTTACATATGACTCTAAAAACTTGAGTGACTTTACATCTTTGTCGATGCGTCTTTAAAGGTTCCAAGGGAAATCATGTGCTGAGGTGAAATCTGAAAAAATTAATTCTACCTTGCTTGTTCGTCGGGTAGCACTTCAATGGCTTTCTCGTAGATTTCACGCGTGTGGGTGACACCGAAAATCTCCGCAGCTTGCTTGATATACAAGTTGAACATCTACAATGACAAAACATTAAAAAAATTGAAAAGTTGTTTGTATCGCAAAAGTCTGGCAGCTTCGAGTAAATATTCATCATAAAAAAAAAAAAAAATTATCGTAGTGGTACAAAAAGAAATGGTCTAAGCTGCAAGTACTCTATTGTTTTCAGCCGATGCAACCTTAGTAATCGGGGTAGTGACGTTTCGAAATAGCTGACTTCTATATAGATACATGATTTGGGAGTAACACTTATCATAAAAAACGAAAAACTAAAATTAAACAAACTAAATCAGTGTACTAAACCTCGATTTGTGATGAAAACAATACCCAGTTTTCTTCAAAATTTCAACTCTAATTACAAAAAATAGTCATCTTCTTTAGTGCTACCTCAAATTGCTCCTCTGGCAACACTGCTTTCGTAGATCTCTCGTAGATCGACATAGCGTGACGGGCAAGACCATGATCCTCTTCGAGTTTAGCGTACAGTAAATAGAAAGCTGCAAAGGAAATATTCATGACGTATAAAGGCTTGTGGGTAACGTTAAAAGAGAATTAAAAAGGAATGGAATACGATATAAATTCTGTTAGCCTTACATTTAGCGAATTTTGCAGGACAACCCTCCAGGACTTGCTCAAAGAGGTCTCGTGCACGCTCGAGTTTTGCGCCACCCTTGGAAAAATGACAAAAAAAATTAATACATGAATGAGCAACAGTTAACACATCCTCGGAGACCCAGGGGCAGTGGGTCGATTTCAAGTTAAGCGCAGAAGAGCCCCTGGGGACATTGTCTTACAAAACTAGTTCCAAACGGTCGCAGCCGTTCTGGCATCTGATTGGTGCCAGAAAATCTTTGTTTTTTTCTGCCCAATCAGAGTGAAGTGTCGTTTGGAGTCCTTTCATGTGTTCTAACACGCACATATTCATCAAGCTCTGTTGCTCGCTATGTTTGTTTGAGCCGTGCGACGAAGCTTTGCCCGAGGTGAAAAGTTTCAGTCTCAGCACACAATGTAAGAGAAATCGATCAGATTGTCCGCGAAATCTTACCGGAAATTATACTGAATACTTTCGCAGGTATCACAAGAGAACGAGTTTAAAAGTTTGCGAGGTTCGTATAAAACATAATGGTTGCAAGCATTGATATGTCGCTTTAATCGTTAGATGAGATGTAAGCCTAAATTTTTCGAGATTTTTTTGTACTATTTGCTGTCACTGAAACTTTTCCAATCCCGTGAAGCTATTTCGTCGCACGGGCCACGCAGGTATGTCGAGCAACCGGCGCTTACGCATTTTTTTTGTGCACGCCCGGCAAAAATCTAATGTAATCTTCGCTTGAAAAATTAAAAAGAAAAGCTAAACGTGGAAAGTTTTGTTTATTAGATGTGGGTAGATAACCCTGTACTAAGCTGACATTTACAATAAAGCAAGCTCGCCCTTTCCATCCAATATTTCTTTATCTTAGGTTTTGTTTTCCCCAATGAAAGCAGCATCGATTCCCAATGATCAAAGGTAATTAACTTGGTCTTCAACAATCGACAAAAGAGGTGAAGTAACAATGACCAAGGGACTAGAAGAGTATCCGTGGCCTTTCGAGCTGAAGAATTTGAACACTCAACGCAGCAGTTGAAAGATTAACTTTCTTCAAACCCCTTCGGTAACTGTCCGAAAACATATCTCCTTTCCACGATGTTCTCGCTGATTAGTTTTTGTTCAGATTTTAATTAGCTAACCGGAAACACAGCTAAGCTTTCTTTAAGCGCTTGCTGGAGGTCGTTCACGTATGTAACGTTCTCAGCAAGTTTGGCCATATTTTAAAGACTTTACTACAAAGCAACGATTAGAATTTGGCGCGCACAGAAAGCTGCGTGAGCGTAAGCGTCAGTTGCTTGACATACCTGCGAGGCCCGTGCGACGAAATAACTTCACGGGATTGGAAAAGTTTCAGTAACAACAAATTGTACAAAAAATCTAAAAATATTTAAGCTTACATCTCATCTAACGTTTAAAGCGACATATCAATGCCTGCAACCATTATGTTTTATACGAACCTGGCAAACTTTTAAACTCGTTCTCTTGTGATACCTGCGAAAGTATTCAGTATAATTTCCGGTAAGATTTCGCGGACAATCCGATCGATTTCTCTTACATTGTGTATTGAGACTGAAACTTTTCACCTCGCGCAAAGCTTCGTCGCACGGCCGAGACAAACAGCGAACAACAGAGCTTGTTGTATGTGTGCGTGTTAAAACACACGAAAGGACTCCAAACGACACTTCACTCTGATTGGGCAGAAAAACACAAAGATTTTCTGGCACCAATCAGATGCCAGAACGACTGCGACCATTTGGAACTAGCCTTGTAAGACAATGTCCCCAGGGGCTCTTCTGCCCTTAACTTGAAATCGACTCACTGCCCCTGGGTCTCCGAGGATGCAGTTAACAAGTAACCAACAAACCAATACACAGTGGAAAAACGAGTAGAGAGCAAATGGAAAATAAATTGAGCCAAACCTAATCAACTCATCAAACCAAACGGTCGATCGATCACTCAAGTCAATTAATATGCCTGGTCTTGGAAATAGTTTGGTAACGAAAAGTAACCCAAAGGAGCGTAAAATAACAGAATAAACCGATTGAAGGTACGAAACTTACATATCTTTGAATAAACTTTGTTAGGTAGGTATTCCAGATATCAAACACATTGGGCCACTTGAACATTGACACTCCACGCTCATAGACCTAACAACACAAAATTTACACAAATATTATTCACGAGATACTTGTACATCGTTTATAATACTGCTTTAATAAAACACTAAACTAAAGCTTGATAAGGCCGAGAACCTTGAAGGATTACGAATACGCTAAATCATCAATCAGCGTAACAACTTACCCCTACAAGAACGCTTCCTACAGCTACTCATAGATCCTATATTAATCATTTGAGAGAATAACTTACTCTCCAGGGAGTAAGAATTTATTGTTAACACCGATTCAAAATAGATGACTGCATAACTTATTAGCTAGATAGCCGTTCTGCCTTCTCATAACAGTTGTTTGTTCGGTTTAAGTTCTTTTACCTCTTTGCACGACACAGCAAAGAAATGTAACCAATCTGTTGAGTTTTACTGACCTTGAAAGCTTCTTCAAAGTAGCGATGTTCTTCCAGAAACGTAGCAAAGTTTATGATAATCTGCGGAGTTGCTATCCGCAGATCCAGAATGCGATTATACACAGCTTTGGTGGACTGAAAACATGTACAAAAAATACGTCTTAAAATAAGCAATCAAACAGACCTCTTGAGACATCTTAAGTAAGCTTCACACGAATAAAAGGTTGATAATCAAATGCAATTGATCACAGTTTCGAACTGCTAACAGCTTTTCCATCGATTAAAAAAGCGAACCCCGAATGAGTCAGTAGAACCGAAAATTCAATCAATCACAGCGGAGCGTAATCTCCAAAATGTTTCATGAGCGAACGCGTGACCAATAGATCTCATCGCGTGAGGAAAACAAGCACATCCACATCCTAAAACGAATGACAACACCTCATTACTAGAGGAAGAAAGTTGATAAATCTTAAGCTCGGTTGTCGAACAAAGAAATATTTTATTTGGTCATGAATCTTACTCGCCCATAAGGAACCGAACCCCTGACATTCGTCGTTTGCATTAGCAGTTGCACGTGCGTTTGCATTTTTGTCGCACGTGCGAATCACGCTTTACAACTTTATTTAACAAGATTGACAGAAAGTAGATGTTGCCATGGTCACCTGAAATGTGCCCAGGCTCTCCTCCAAGTCGGCATACATGGACCACAACTTCAGCGACTTGTAAACTCGTTTTTGAACAGTTTCACTCTGGTAAAAAAACAAATAGAGAAATAATAAATACGTTTTTATTAATAGTTTTACCGACACATTATACTCAGACTTGCCAAACCCACCTCATCATAGTAATCAGTTTTGGTTGAAGGCATAGCTGTGGCTCGTCTCATCAGATTAAGGGCTTGTTGATAATTTCTACAAGAGAAAAAACGTGTTGGTCTAAAACTAAAAAATGGACAGTGCTCACTAACTGTGGCAAGAAGAGGCTTTCAAACGAATACATTAAAAAAATAGAGCAAGGATGAACTCTGGCAAATAACACAAAACATAATTAAAATCGCTACTCTAGGGTTGTTGTATTTTAAAAAATCGAACCAAAATTTTTCAGGATCGTTATTTACAATCCGAAGTGTTCTACTCCATCCTCAACCATCCTTCTACCTTCTTGGTTTACCATTCCCTCTTTTGTGTATTTGTACGTCACCGAAACAAAGTTTCAAGTCCCCTCTAAGTTAAACGCAGTTTTACACAAAGTACAAGGAGGGAGGATGTTCCATTTTCTTACGCACCCAACGGTTTTTTTTCGGTAAGGGAGATTCGCCTTTTTTCGTGAAAGAAGTCCACGAAATTTGAGCCCTTCCATAATTTATGTCGTTAAGATAGCAACAAAACATTAAGTCTACGAATTTTATGGTTTATCCAAAGGCTGTCGGCAAAAAGGAAAATTGGGATTTCTACTTCAAAAAAGAATTAATGCTAATTTGTTTGTAACTGGTCCGAGTTGTAAGTATTTGATAATCCTATGTAAAACGTATTTATTCAATGATGAATGTGACCATACTTACTCGTGTCTGATTTCCATCTCACTAAATTCACACCACACACTCGCCAAATCATCCACTTTGCGGTAATTCACTTTAGTAGCTTTGTCAAATATAACTCGCGCCTCAGCCAGCTGACCATGCTGCTCGTAGAACTTAGCAAACTCTACCCACAGGGTGTGGGGTTTGCCAGATGCGAGCTTTGGCTCTACTGTCTGTACGGCCTCTGTGTACGTGTTGATGATCTCTTTGGGTTTTCCCTCGTACAGTTTAACTCTTTTGTGCCACTCATGGACATTGTGAGGGTTTTGACGTAAAAGGACACTAGGAAAAAAAAGGAAAATACTCAAAATTATAAGCAAAGAAATTACATCCCTATCACTAATTTGATGTCAATTCGTACGTTTTACCGTTGCAAGCAAATGTCATGTGCGAGGGGGTTTGGAAAAGTGTCACAGCGTTGGAACGTAACAAAGTCCATGTTATACAATGAAATATATGAAGTTCATATCTTTTGTACTGCGGTATTAGATACATATGATGCACGATCCTCGCAGTAGATAGCGCTATTTAAGCAATAGCGAAAATCAGACCTGAAAAAAATCAGGCCTGTACGGGATTCGAACCACTGATCTCTGCGATACTAGTGCAGCGCTCTACCAATTGAGCTAACAAGCTTGTTAGTTCAATTGGTAGAGCGCTGCACTAGTACAGGCCTGATTTTTTTCAGGTCTGATTTTCGCTATTGCTTAAATAGCGCTATCTACTGCGAGGATCGTGCATCATATGTAAAGTCCATGTTCTTCGTCAGGGAAGTTTCTCTAGCATTGATAGCAAACCAAGCCATTTCATATCTTGCTCAAAGATAGAGCATTGAAAGCCAAATTGGGAGAGAAACAATGTATGTGATACTCAGTGAAGGGAAAGACCAATGGATCAGGGAGGATAATCAAAAAGATATTTTTTAATCAAAAGCGCAGTTAAAACACCCAGCAAGGAACTTTCAGACAAAGTTGCCTTAGTCCCTCTCTATAACTATCAAGAATGCATGTTTGTGCTCATTCAAGGTTACCTTTATCACATACCCGCTCATTATCACATACCTGCTCAGTAAGAGAGGCCTTCTGTCCATTAAATGTTCAAATCTTGCCATTCTAAGCTCCAAGTCAATATCATCTAATTATAAAGATAAGGGGGCCATGAGGTAAAATTCAACTAGCACGTATTAACTACAGGTATAAGTTACTGTCAATTACATTAATTTTGCTGTGACAAGTCATGTCAAATACCCTACTAAGTAACAATTTCTGCCTGGATGACGAGCTGCCACTCCTCGCATAAATGCCACAAATGAAGAGCACTTATGCACATATGCAAAAACTGTTGAATACTAGAGAACGTTGATGTTCTTTGTTGTTAACTCTATTAAATTACATTTAACTGCATCATAATGAGGTACCCAGATTGAAAGAAGCCTGATGTATAATGCTTGTCAAAATTAACTTGTACAAGGGGATTAATAGGGTGTTAAGAGCCACCTAATAACACCCACAAGCACATGGGCACACTGGGCACACTGCAAGGGTCAAGTGTAGAGTATATTGGGTATCACTTTGGAATCATTATTGGAGATCTGAGTTTATGAAGTTTCTAACTAATGAAAGAGCTCATCAAATGCTTCTTTTGGTTGAATTGCATGATAAATGTCATTGTACCTTCTTCATTAGGACCCATCTCTGCTGTTGTTTCCATCTTAGCACTGATCATACTTTCTTCAAACTGTGCATAGGCATCAAATACCTAAATGACGTGTATATGTCAATTAGTAAAACAATTGAAAGTCAATTTTTTTAGGTCATCAGACCACCTAACGGCATTAGATCAAAAGCATCTTTATGAGTATTCTCACCAAAAATTTCTACAAATATTTACAAGTTGTAGATGAAGACTGGAACATCAAAAGTCAGTCAACAATACAAGTCACTATCTTAAGCAAATACAAGAATTTCCTGTCTGGAACAGTGAAAATAGGAGATAAGCAGCCCTTCAAGTTCCTTTTTCCCCACACGTATGCTAAATAAACTATTCAAAATTGACAATCTAATTAAAACAAGCTAGAACTGAGCCAAAAACTAGTTCATGCTGATTCATACGAGTAAAAATAGGTAAGAGTAAAAAATTTTGCTTTGTTACTTTGCACATGAACCTAAATGCCTTCAACAACCTATGAAGTAGTAAACAAGTACTAAGCAGTATTACTTCATACAGAAATGAACAAGTTAAAATAATGTGCAGTACCTGTCCAAAGTCTCGCACAGTCATAACTGTTTGAATAGCCTCTTCATAAACATCTCGGGCCTGAAAAAGAGGCCCAAATTACATCGTCAAAGGGAGTGCTTTACAAAAGACTTACTTTTAATTCTGTGCCCTCATACGATACCTTTGGGCTACACATGGATAAGATTCCTTCAAAAGGAACTATACACTCAGTAATTGTAAATAAATCATGTAACAATTCATTTTATAATCTAAATTTTATTGTTAGTTTACAATTTTTAAACTTATTTTATCACAATAATTTAGATATATCAACAAAGTTGAAATGGTAAATTGGCCAGCGTAACGATTACAAAAGCTGACGTTTCGAGCGTTAGCCCTTCGTCGGAGCGAATAGAGGAATTGTGGGTTTTGTGTGCTTTTAAAGGCAGAAAATGGAACTACGTTATTGGTGGGAACATGGCAACGAGAAAAACACGAATAAATTAGTGGAATGAAAAGCGTTCGTTGATCCCTGTGGGATTTAGACTGCCGGTTTGAAAGATGAGCTTTTGTTCAAGAGTTTTACGGCTTTCCATGCTACCCAAGTGTAAGGAAAGACCGCAGATTGCCATATGTTGCTTAGAATGATTAAGTAAATTAAAATGTCTAGCGACTGGTTTCGATGTGTCCTTGTCATTCTTTTCCACGTCTTGAAGGTGTTCTCGGAATCGGTCACCTAGTCTTCTGCCTGTTTCGCCGATGTATATCTTTTTGCAAGAAGTGCAAGTTATGCAATAGATTACATTGGTGGAGGTGCACGTGATATATACAAATTATTTTATCATAATTATTTGTTTTCTTGTACTCGTTATAATATCATAAAATAATGTCATGACATGGAGCAATGCACATTTTGAAAAAAGGAAAACAACAAAAGGATGCTTAACCTTTTCAAAGTGTCCACTTCTGATAAAAAAGTCAGCCAGTGAATTCCAAAGCTGTCCCAAGCTGTCAGAAAATCGGCGCAAACCTCCACGAATAATGTCAGTAACTTTGAGACTCTTTATCTACGGCCAAAATAGAAATCCATCCAAGTGTTTAAGAGAAAAGCCTACTCAGGTCATTCATGGGAAATTACTCTCAAATCTGGCTGATAAAATTCCCTTACCTTATCAGGGTTCTTGGAAATAAGGTCGCAAAGTTCTTGCCAGAGCTGAAAAAGAAAGGGAAATCTCTGAGAACTATTGCAATTGAGAATTAAAACAAATGCTGTTTATGAAATTTTCCCCTAGCTTGTTGTCGTGGCATGTTTCCTGTAATCTCATTACAGGAAACATGCCACAAAATTAATTCCATCGTAAGTCTTTGTACTCTATGTGTACTTTACTTCCAAGTGCTGATTGGCAAAACTGAATTTTGTTGGAATCTTTTTTTTATTATTATTTTGATTGGTTAATTCAAGTTACTGTGGTGACAGTGGTGAGTTTGTCAAGGGAAACTTGCTGAATGATGTAAGTTACCTTGTGGTTTGATTTTCCTTCCTTGGACACAAATTTCTCCTGAGAACACAGTCAGATAAAATTATAAAACAAATATTAGAAAGAAATAATAAAATAAAGGACATATTAAGTTTCTAAATAAACTATGGTTCTGCATCAGTAGGAGGTATTACAAGATAATTTGGTTTAAACAACTGAGCTGATAATGGTAAAAGGCCACTGTATAGAGTTATTAAAGCTGAGTTTTCAAGCATTAGCTCTTTGTCAGAGTAAAACAAAGGGTTGACACTTAAAACAGCAGCTTCAAAAACTTTTACAGTGGCCTAATTCATTTTCAAACTCAGTTAATAAAACCAAATGAGATGAGTATTAATAGGACTGTGTAGTTGAGTTGCATTGTTTTGATTCGTGTTGTAACCTAACAGAGTTGGTCACTGTAACAGATACCTTGTTAACAATGAAAGCAAGCCGTGTTGCTGCTTCATCCAGCCATCCAACAGACTTCAAATAATCAATGTAATCTTCTGTGTTTTCTGGCTCCAACTATTTTAAACAAAATTTCATGAAATATATTTCCTCTTCACTTAATTTTAGACTGTCTTTCACAACCTCATAATAAATGAATAAATGAATAATAATGAATAAATGATTTAACAATGGACATCCACTGGGTGGCTATTCTTGTCCATTGTATTACAAACAAGATTAAACATACATGTAACACTCCAGGGACCACAAGCTGCAAAGTTTCATCAAAGATTCAAATGTATCTCTTATTTTGAGGTAAACAAATACATGTATAGAAGATTTAAAACAATTTTATTGTATTATCCAACTTGAAGTGAAAATTTCCACAGTGATCTTTTCAAATAAGCTTTGACAAAACAAAATGCTTTCTATTTATAACAACAGATTTAAATTTTCTCTCTGCTGCATAGTGAGCATTAACATTCTGAATGGCAGTGAAAATCACATAATTAGATAAAACAAGTTGCATGAACTAATTAATTGTATTACAAACAAGATTAAACATGCATGTAACACTCCAGGGACCACAAGCTGCAAAGTTTCATCAAAGATTCAAATGTATCTCTTATTTTGAGGTAAACAAATACATGTATAGAAGATTTAAAACAATTTTATTGTATTATCCAACTTGTAGTGAAAATTTCCACAGTGATCTTTTCAAATAAGCTTTGACAAAACAAAATGCTTTCTATTTATAACAACAGATTTAAATTTTCTCTCTGCTGCATAGTGAGCATTAACATTCTGACTGGCAGTGAAAATCACATAATTAGATAAAACAAGTTGCATGAACTAATTAATTGTATTACAAACAAGATTAAACATGCATGTAACACTCCAGGGACCAAAAGCTGCAAAGTTTCATCAAAGATTCAAATGTATCTCTTATTTTGAGGTAAACAAATACATGTATAGAAGATTTAAAACAATTTTATTGTATTATCCAACTTGTAGTGAAAATTTCCACAGTGATCTTTTCAAATAAGCTTTGACAAAACAAAATGCTTTCTATTTATAACAACAGATTTAAATTTTCTCTCTGCTGCATAGTGAGCATTAACATTCTGACTGGCAGTGAAAATCACATAATTAGATAAAACAAGTTGCATGAACTAATAATTAATTAATTAATTAATTAATTAATTAACCTTCAGGTATCTTCGGTAGACTCTGACTGCAGTTTCCGGAATGTGGTACTTGCGAACAAACTTAAGGTATACAGGCCAGATGCGACGGTGCTGCGTTATTGGCAGTGCCCTCAATGCTCTGTCAAATGTGTGCCTTGTTCTTGTCACTTTACACTGATCCACTAAAAACTGACAGTAGTCTATCCAGATCCTTGGCATCTATCAATGGTGTATTTATCAATAAGTACTCAACTGTCAACAGACTTATTTTTAATAAAATTTGAAATATCCCAGCATTAACAAGCCACATTAGAGCATAAAAGGAGTTGGGAATGCTAACATCTCTAAATAAAAAAAAAATTGATATTTTGAAATCAACTTTTGAAATCCTGGACATCACCACAGTTCATTTTCCAAAGCTTTGTTCTGAGGTTTGTTTTCAGCATTGAATTTCAAATCATGCAAGTTGACCTCTCTACATTTCTTGGTAGAGTTACATAAGACGGAGCTTACCAAGGGGAAGCTTACCACACCTTATGCATGAAGACAAGAGATCTTTCAAATGCATTGTTTATGTCTTCATAAACAGGATCTGTGATAGGTCTAAGTAGAAATTCAGAAAATAAAAGTTTTAAGCTTTTACTTTGCACAGACATTTCGAATATGTTCAAATTGAACAATTTATTCAACATAGTTCAACAGGATTTTCTTCCACTTTCCCCTTGAGATCCAAGGTTCTAGCTAAGAAATTACACTGCCAGCAGAAATTTCAAATGAGGAGGGTCAAAGGTGGCGAATGATTGTAAGAGTGTGACTTTGGAAGTACCTGTTGTGCTTTACCAAGGGATCACCGGCTGGAGTTTTGGCTGCCAGCAAGGTGGCAGCCAGCACTTAGCGACAACCCTGGGTATGAATTTGAACAAACCATGTTTGACACCTTGGGAACAATTCCTCTTTGTCCATTACTTTATCAAAAATAATAAAAACAAATAATGATTCCTACTAACCTTCCCCTCACTTGTCTTCTTCTTTCTTTCAAATACAGATACCAGATCTTGTAGCTAAAATAATCAAAGCAAAACTTTAATATTCATTAAAAATTATATTGACTTGTTTAAAAGTTCTACTAACACACCCTTTTCACATCTCATGAGCATCTGTTCAGAGGGCACCCACTGTAAATTTTTGTTTGCATTAAATTTAACAAGAAATGGGACATATGCACAAGCTAAACCATACCTTCCAGGAAGCTCCTTAAGAGCTCGCTCATAAAGCAGATTCAGTGCTGTGTTGGAGCCTTTTTTGGCCTTATGCTCTATGTATCTGATCCAGAATTTTACAGAATAGGGACTTCGAATGATTTCCTCCTCATAGGGCAGGTCCTCTTCTTCCTGAAGCGTAATTTTCGGAAACTGTCAAAAACTATCCCAGAAATTCCAAATTAATTTTTTTGTCAAGGGGGAAAAATGTAACTTTTCAAAAAAATTAAGTCCTGAACACTAATTTCAATGTTCCATGGAGAGGTTTGTACTCAAATTATCATGAAAATCTTTAGATAGAGAAATCGAAGCCTAATGTCAAAGTTTTCCCCGCGATCATCTTTCTCACTGAGCTGTAGGTGGTTTGCAATCAATCTCTAGAGACACAGGTAACAATGGTGAAAGGAATAAATGCTGGTGGACGAACAAAAGAAGCTAATGAGATATCTATTGTTTACATCCACCAACATGGAGGCGATGATGTAACATGCAAACCACCTATAGCTAGTTCTCATCATGAAATGTTCTAGCTAGTTTTCATGATGAAATGCTGCAAGTATTTCCAAACTTAATGTTATACAAAGGTTTTTAAAAAGATGCTATAAGAGGCGCTATACATCGGTCAATTACAACATATACGAACTTTTGGAGAAAAGTGACAGACGCCTATTTTATAACCTCAAAAATGATGACCATCCATTAAAAAGCCTACTCCCAAGGTACAAAGACTATATTGTAAGCATTCGAAGGAAATCCATTGTCAGGCCCAGCATTAACACTGAACGTTTTAAAAATAGCTTTTTTAACAGATTAATTTTTAAATATAGTCTAGCTGTGTAAACACCCCATATGTATTTCTAATCATTTTTAATCATTTTTATTCGATTTAATTATTGTAATTTTTCCCATCAGTATATATTTTTACTGTAACATCAGATATGTAATTTTATCGGATGGTTTTTAAATAAAGACGAATTTATTTATTTAGCAGGAAAAAAATGTAAAGTAACAAGAAAATATTCTCCAAAACTCCAGTTCAGGCCTATAAAGTTTGGCAGAGAAGTTTACGAACTCTGATTTTCGATGAGCATCCTCTCTTTTAATTAAAAAAAGTAACGTGTTACATGGAGTATTTGTGCAGCATGCACCTCTTCATATTAGGACAAATGGTTCAGAATACTTACAATGATAAGGTTACTGGATGTTACCGGCATTGTAGGTCTCGAGTAGCAGTTATATCTGTATGCTATGTTGATTCTCTAAAATTTTAAACCTACTCTCCACATCTACCCTGTAGAGATTTCTTCAGCACACACCAATTTCGCCAAAAATCGTCGCCATTACAAACATTCTGGGCCAGTAATGTCAGGTTTCTCAGCGGATGTACTGAAACCAACATGCGTTTTAGCTTTTAGCTCGGTTACTAAGCGAAAGGTTTGGGAACGAAGACCGTTGGACAGCGCCAAAGGAGTCCATTTTAGCTTCTAAAATGAGCGATTTACCTTCTGGATGGGAAGAGAGAATATCTAAATCTACCGGAAGGACATACTACTTCAACAGACGAACAAATGAGAGTCAATGGGAGAAGCCAGCGAATAATCAAGTTCGCGCTTCACACCTTCTTGTCAAACACACCGAGTCCAGAAGGCCATCTTCTTGGAAGCAAGACAGGATAACGCGCTCTAAAGACGAAGCTTTAGAAATTATTAAAGGTATCATAAAATAAACCGCTGTCCCCACTTCAAAGTGGTCGTGACACTGTCATTGCTTGCCTCAAACAAAGTTTTCTCAGGCTAATTTTTTTTGGCGTTGCCATCGCCCATTCCCCACCCCACCCCGCCCAGTTGGCAAATAACGAGAAACTTCATGGAAAACAGTGATGGTAATTAACAAATAAAATTGAAGGAAGGTATTTCAATCAAGCTTCCTTTAAGAAGTTACATTTTAATCATAAAAAACGATACGCGAGCACTAAATTGAGATGCATTTAATTGCTAAAACAAAGAAAAAGATCCCTGGAATAAACAAGAGAACATTAATTACAAACTCTGTTCCTGGCCTTCATTTAAATGCTTTTATTATCCAGTGAATTTGTGATCTTGGAGTCAACTTTTCAATCATTGGAAGAAAGAGCACTGTATCTTTAGCAGATCGGATAACAATTTGCCCTTTTCCTTTCATAAAAGTTTGTGGTTTTTGCAATCTCGTGACAAAACTCTTCTATTCTCAACTGTTGTCACTTTCATGAAGTTTGAACAGGTGCTTTCAACAAAGCAGGGTCTAATACTCACGTACAACAACCATAGTTGACAAGAATCACCTTTGCTGCAATCAGCCCTGTTAAATTCATTAGGGGCAAAGATCACCATTGTTGAATCAAAACTTTAAATACGCCATCCCCCCATCCCAAAGAGAGAATCAAAAATAGGAAAGCTATGGATAATTGTTGTTATTGGCAGCATCAATATGATTTTGTACTCTTACCAAGATGCTAGTTTCCTTTTTTGGGGGCAAGTTCACTTTTTCATAGTAACTGTTACTTACTGTATCTTAAAGATTATCGCAAACAGATTGAGTCAGGAGAAACTAGCCTTCAGGAACTGGCAAGCACAGAGAGTGATTGTAGCAGTGCAAAAAAACAAGGCGATTTGGGATTTTTTGGACCAGGACAAATGCAAAGTAAGTATTTTTCTCCCTTACAAGTTATGTTTTCTGCTTGATGAAAATGTTGAGACTTGACATGGTTGAACAAAAACATCATCACAAAGAATTTGCTATAATTCTCATGTATTTGAACTATGAAATGATGACTGTGCTGGGAAAATGATGATCATGGTTTGAAACATTTACGCAGTAGTGATTGAAATAAAGCATTCCAAAATACAGAGGAGGGGGGGGGGGGGGGAGGTGCTTATTTGACAGAATGGTTTAGGTGTTGAGCACTTGTTAGGGCATGGGAACTTGTTACAGCGTGGGCACTTATTTGAGGAAACGCAGTGTACATTTATTGAGTGGGAACAGGATTTATCCCCATTATTGTCTCACGATACCTGTGGTATAGCCCTCTAGACAACTGAGAGCCTGCCTGCAAGTGATTAAAAGCATATTTAGAATTTTTTTATTTGCTGATTTTGTTCATTATTGTAAGGTGGGTTTGTTTCTTTCCTTTTAGAACCATTCGAGGAAGCAACGTGAGTAATTTCTCACTCCTTTAATAAGCACAAGTTTGTTTTTCAAACTTCCCAGAGAGAGATAAGCATTACTGATCAGGAATGAAACTATCAATTATTTTCTCTTCTCTTCTTCTCTCACCAAGAGGTGGTATTTCTTTGTTATTCCAGGTTTTAAGCAATATTGTCAGACTTTCTCCTTGTTTATGTAGCTTCATTTAAACACTTGGTTGTTGGCAGAAGTTATGTAAACCGTGGTGTGCACATAGATTCCTCCCAAAATATCCACTATTGCTTTATGTATATGTAGTTCATCAAAAATATGCTCAAATTCAAAATGGTACAACTGCACTAGAGTAATCTCCGTGAGAGGGATAGTGTACACTTTCTCCATTATTTCAGAAGGCCTTAGGTGAAATCCGAAGATCCCAGATGCAAGATTTTCCAAGCCTTCTAAGTTGCCAAATCTGGTTTATTCTCAATAGTTTCAAAATTTTCAAAACCCCAGTTTTCAGATAACTGCTCCCTTTGAATAGCACCTCATTCACACAAGCTAGTTTCAGTAAATGGCTGTCACACTTAAATCTCTCCCTGTTACAATGAGTCTTTCCTTTTTTTTTTTGGCAGGTTTGCCTTGAAAATCAATGAATTGAGTGAACCGGTTTTCACTGACTCTGGTATTCACTTGATTCTAAGGACGGGATAAAGCAATCACCAACTCCAAGAACAAAGTTCATATTTAAATAATTATGTAGACTTGTTCAATTTACAATAAAATGTCTCAACTATGAAGCTTTAATTTGACAACTTTTAACTTACATCATAAGTATTGTTTGAAGTTGTGTAAAAACTTAAAAGAGACGACCACTGAAAATCTTCAGGCTAGATTGACCAATCAAATGGTAACATCCACAAGGGTCAAAATATTTTATAGGGGCTTTTCAGTTGAGTGTTATCACCAAATTCAAACTAATACCAGCCTGGTGGTGATTGGCTTTAATTTTGTGATGGATTAGTCAAAGGGATCATCCAAGTTTCCCATACCAATGTTAACCAAAGGCAATATGATCCAAAATTACTTTGACACTCAATTAGAATTTGCATTATTGATCTTACTGTAGTGACTGTCTGTGACCAACTAATTGATATTAAGCTGATTAAGTAAATGGGAGACAAAAGAAATGTAGGATCTTTATTATTGAGAGGGTGAATAAATGAACTTAACATTACTTCTAGGTCTCAATGAAATTCAGATAAAATCTGTTGTTTTATACATTATAGTACATTAACTGTAAGCTGCATGCAAAGGATCTACCTCTGTAGAGGCCTTGGTAAATATCGAAAGTAATGTTGAGTAGATCAAATTATGGTGATTGAGTTACACAAGGAATTCAATATGTAGTAGATATTTTCATATTACCTCTTATTACAAGCTTTACAAAGCAGAGATGTGAAGGAGGTGTAATTGTTCACAGTTAGAAAATTGCATAATTGCACTTTATTGTCAAAACTTGAGCAGGTGGAGTTTAGTTTAGCTTAAAATATTTCAGATTCTAGAGTTGCTCATTCACTATTAGCAAGTAAAGTAGAGTTCTAATTTCTCACAACCTTTGTTTCTCAAATTTCCTGATAACTTCAATCAAAACTAGCTTACCTGTTCTAGTCTAATGCTGTCTTTACCCCTTACTTTTTCAACTCAGACCAGTGTTCTTCCTACAGGGGGAAGATTGTACCTTGAGGGGTAAGTATTCCTACCTAACCCATTTAGGACTACCTACTATGCCTAATCTCCCCATTCCCAATAAGAACAATACCCAAGAATAGTTCTTGAAGCAGACCTCTTATCAATAAAGCAATTCTTATTGATGGAACTTTTCACATCACTTGGTTGGACTCCCCTTTCTCTTTAAAAACACAATCCACCCACCTTGACACAACAAATATGATTTCACTAAAAAACATTTGAAACATCTTAAGAAAGTTACTAAGCCATTGGCAGGGTTTACTCTTTGAAGTGTTGACTGGTAATAGTAAAAGTCTCAACTAAGTGAAATTGGTGTCTAGGAAAGAGAAAAGAGGAAAAAATGACAAAGACATTCTCAAATAATTTAAAACTGTATTTTCATCAAGTGGTCCCACTTGTACTACCTAAAAGATTCAAACTCTTCAAAAATTGTGAATTCCACAACTCTTTCCAGGACTTTTCTGACAACTTCCAATGATGGTCTTCAATTGAGAAGTTGGTTTCAGAACATTACAAACCTTATCATCAAATGACGGCGCAGCTGTATATCTCTTGTCATTGTTACGGGGTTTTCATCAGGAAATGTAATGACCAGAGAATAATATAAAAGATCAGGCTCCGGTTGTTCAAAGGGCGGATAACACTATCCAACGGATAAATTGCTATCCAGCAGATAAGTGTTACCAAAATGCACTGCGCTATCCACCGGATAGAGATTTATCCAGTGTATAGCGTTATCTCTCCTTTGAACAACCGGGGCCAGGAGAATATTCTATGCATCTAAATGAAAAATAGCTCACGCCATCCAAATACAGTCAGACAATTCAGAATGGCTCTCTACATAGCACTGTCCTTGTTTTTTTTTTTTTTTATCTCTCTTATAAGATCAATACTGCTTAAGGCTTTTCTTCATTTTCTGTATCTTCATGGGCTTCTCCTGTTTTAATTTCTTTCGATTTTTCCTTGTCCTCAGATTCTATTTTTTGACGTTTTGATTCTGGTTCTGGTTCAGATGCAATATCACTCTTCTTTCGTTTTGATTCAGCAGCTGCTTCTTTTTTACCTTTTTGTTCCTTTCTGAACACTGTAAGACAAAAACCACAAAATCAGAAAACATCACAGGTAACAATTCACCAGTGCAGTGCACTGCCTAGTGATCCTTGGAACCTTACTTTTGCTCTTGGGTGACTGGGGGATCTTAGTTCTTTCATAAAAAGCCTATACTGGGCATCCTGGATTTCACAATTTTAATCTCATTTCCTGTCTTACCCAACAACATAAAACAATGACATTGCTTTGGATTTAGCTCAAATGCTTCCATCCCTAATCCAAAACACCACTACATCAAAGAGTTTCTTAGTAATACTCTAAATCCGCTTTAAACTTTCTCTTTTCTACTAAAGTGATGTTTAAGCCAATGATATTTAAAGTTTACACCATTTTTTTTTTTGTATTTGTGATAATTATCCACTTGTTCAGTTAAACAGAGAATCACCTAAAAAAACATCCCAAGCAGAAATCTGCCAATACCCTGGTAGTTCAATTAAAAATTAAAAGAGCACTCACAAGCTAGGCTTTCTTTAAGAGGTTTAATGAAATGCTCAAATTCCATTTCCTCTAAAGCTTCAAAGACGTCAGGTGCAGTTAATGTCTTCCTATTCTGCTTTTGTGTAAAGTTGTTAGCACTAAAATAAAATGGAGAAAATCTACATAAAAATAAATCATTAATGATAGTTTTAAACCAAGTGTAAGCTCGTTAAAGTGCACCTACACCCAAAAAATTTTTTTCGCTTAACGAAGTAAGCTTATTATTTTGAGTATTTCTGCACAAAAATTTTTTTATTTGCTCAAATCTTCAATTTTCTATGCCCAGTCAAAATACGGAAAATCGGCCGCCATCTTGCCCCACGACCGAGTTTAAAGAGGAATGGCTCGAGTGGGTAATGTGACGTCAAATCGAGAACACGAAAGTCTGCATTTCACATATTTTCACTTGTTTGGGAAGGTTGTAGTCGATAATTGTCCGAAAATATGCCGACTAAGTGTGTTGTAGAAGGATGTAGCAACGTGCGAAATTTGCAAGAGGGTATCGCGCTTCATACATTCTTCATACAACACACCTAGTCGGCATATTTTGGACAATATCGACGACAATCTTCCCAAACAAGTGAAAATGTGTGAGATGCAGACTTTCGTGTTCTCGATTTGACGTCACATTACCCGCTAGAGCCATTCTTCTTTAAACTCGGTCGTGGGGCAAGATGGCGGCCAATTTTCCGTATTTTGACTGGGCATAGAAAATTAAAGATTTGAGCAAATTAAAAAATTTTTGCACAGAAATACTCCAAAAAATAAGCTTATTTCGTTAAGCGAAAAAAAAAAATTTTGGGTTTAGGTGCACTTTAAGTCTTAAGATTACCAATACATACACCAGTCCGATATTCACCATACAGAAAATATGACAAATTAAAGTATGCTAAAGTTTGTTGGTTAAGAGCTGGTCGATACTCATCTGATGTGTCAGTTGACACTCAGTTGATATATCAGTCGGGAGCATCCAATATCAACCGACTATCAATCAAGTATCAGCCACGTGTGGACCCCACAATTGCCTGAGTGTTGCTGAACTATGGACCCAGTGTGAAACAACTACTGACTGAGTGTTAACTGAGTATCAACCAACAATTGACCGAGTGTTGACTGAGTGATGATCAACACATTGCTTGAATATCAAGCGACTCTACCAATAAGTCGACCTACATATTGTTCAAGAGTACCTCCAGTGAACATGATCCAGCAGTTCTAGGTTTCTATGAGTAAACTAAATTCCTTACTGACCACACAAGAGGTCCATGAAATTGTTGCCAATAACAAGTTCCATATCCAACCAACTCAACCAAACATGTTTATTAGTATTACTATGTACTTACTGACTAAGTGGGAGGGTCAGATGGGATAAAATTCAGCTTGAGGTCACAACCTTCCACACAAACACAGAGAAGTCTGTGTGTGATAACTGTGAGCCAAATATCATCCTATCCAGCCTGACCTAACTCAGGCATTTTATCATTTGATTTACCCCCGATCCTCTATTTCTTCCTTTCTTCTTTCAGCCTGTATCTCACAGAACAGAACGGCTTTCTTTGGCTCTACTCATGCTGACACACAAAGCCTTGATGCACTGTATGTGGATTTTTGTCAAATATTAAGTAAAAGAAAACTCTATCAGGTGGTAGGGATCAAATGACAAAAAGGATTTACACAGGAGTAAAACTGATACAGGCTGATAGAAGTAGAAGCACCAAATTACCCTGATTTGATCACTGTTAGTTCTATACCTGTTTTCTGGCAGTTAACCATATGAAGAAATATGCAAAGATCGCAAGCCTCCCACCCTCTTCTCAATGCTCTCACAAAAAAAATTAAAGAATAACTATTATATATTACACACCATGAGGTAGCATAAAGAACAAAAACACTGGCAGCTTTTCCTATGGCAGTTCTGGCTTCTTTGGATATGTTAACATTTTCAGGGAGCTGGAACAGAGAAAAGTTCATTAGTTCACAATCTAGAACAGTGGGATCACCTATCAACTTCCGTATATCACTTTCAGTTATTTTCAGATGTCAGCACAATAGTTGCCGATGGAGATATCACAATCTTACTGCATCTTTAGCAAGGCGTGAAATAACTGCGTTGGGAAGATTCAAATCTTCTGGTTTTTCTGCCATTGTTCAAAGTTCTGAAAAAGAAAACCATAACGAAACATGATGAACAATTAATGCCGCATCTTCTAAGAAAGGGTTCATCTGAAAATTTGCAGCAACTTGGATCAATAAATCTCAACATATTGACACTCTCAAAATCGTCTGTATACTTTTTCACAAGTAATTCAGCAAAAAAAACGTGATTAACTCATTAGTATAGTATCACCAGCTCGACACGAAAAAAGTTCACTAACCTTACAATCTCCAAATGCGGATTTCTTCTTCGCTTTTCCCGCGAATTAGCTCTCGGCATTCTTGAACCTCGAGGCTGCGCTGAAAGACTTTATCCCATTGGTTAGATTTGAACACATCTGTCCAATGAGAATTCTTGTTATATATAAGAGAGCCCGTGGTATCGTAATTTTATTGTTCAGTGGATCTTACGTCATGCGCAGTCTGTACCATTTGTGCGTGTCCAATCTGTTTCCTTCCTAGCTCCATCTTCGTCCGCAGTATTGTGTCAATATTCATCTTAGCATTTTGTGTATTCTTGATGATAATCTGTGACGGCTGGTATTTTTGAGACCAGTTATATCTGAAATCTCCCCCAGGTAGGCAACCTTTTAAATTAACCATGCCAAGAACTACTATTCATGGTCAGCTTCTATGCAAATAGCGTCCCAAACCTGTTTTTGGTAGATCAACCTGGATATTTTCATCTTTCAGTATCTGGAATTATCTCAAGCATTCTCCTCCAACTTAAACAACTGAGGAAATAACATGAGTAGCTCAGAGGAGGTGTCGTGGATTTCTTGGTTCTGTGGTCTTCGGGGTAACGAGTTTTTTTGCGAGGTACTATTGCTAGCTTGGCTTAATTAGTGTTACAATTAAGCTTACTTAGAAGTACACCACAGGGAGACTTGAGTCCAATATAAATTGGCCAGAAATAGGACATACTCTATGAAACATATTGTACTTGTTAGATTTTGTGACATCGTTTTATTGAAACCCTCGGAGCTAATTTGTGACAAGTAACAAGAAATTCAATCCCTTGTGAGTTTTTTCCTGTAACCTTTTTCTTCAAATCTGATCGAGTGAGTTGTAATCTGCAGTTGATGTTTTTACTGAAACTGCTTTACCTCAACAACCATCATGTGGAAAGATTTCCACATAACTTCAGACTATCCTAAACCAAATCAGTAGTCAAAGGCAATCAATCTTTTTTTCAGTTTCTATTATTCAAGAAACTGTTAACCTTAATGAAGTATAGGGTTATACAGAAATCTTGCCCCATCAGGCCATGAAAACATGGTGAGCAAAAGAGGAGTTGGTGAGATCAATGATCTCATAAAATATGAAAAGGCTGCTATCTTGATAATATGTTGGTTGCATTTCCTGGGGTTTCCTAAAGCAGTAACCGGACTGAAGACCCTGTAAATTTTTTTTTAATAGATCTTAGTGACACTATCAATTTTTGGAATTAGAGGGAGTGATATAAATTCCAAACAAGAGGAGCAGTGTCATACACCAGTTTAACCTCATTTTAGATAATTCTTGATATAACTCAACGATAGTATTAGCAATAGTATAATCATCCACAACGCCCTAAGTTACCATCATTTTGGTCGCGGTCATGAGCAGGAAAACTTTTTGGCATCTAACTATGCACCAGTGGTTGCAGTATTGAACCCAGTACCATGTATATTCTGGTCATATTACCTATCTTAAATATGGCATAAGCTATTTCATAACCCCCAAACACAAGTCATCAAGCTTCAGATTTAGTTGCCAAATTTTTTATCTACTCATCTTGGTAACTAAAATAGTGGTAGCTTGAGCTGCGAGGTAAATCCCCATTTTCAGTGAAGTTGGTGTTCCTAATAAAGATTTTCCTTATTGCTAACAACTCTTCTCATTTCTCCAATAATCACCCCCACTGTGGTTTTCAGAAGGGATTTCCTGATTGCTGGTTGCTCTGTTCGTATGTTAATGTTTTTTGAAAACTGTTTTCTTTCTTGCTTCTTGCTGAGTAATTTGATCATTCTTTTCTTATGAAAGGTTGATGAAGACTACATTCAGGACAAGTTCAACTTAACTGGATTAAATGAACAAGTGCCGCATTATAGGCAGGCCTTAGACATGATACTGGATATGGAGCCAGGTTGGTGAAATTGTTTTATTACTAGCATGTACTTTTCAGCTTTACTGCTATGGTGAAATTTGATCTGAACTCTCGTTAGTAGGACTTGGTTTCCGAGATCTCACCACACCAAAATTTCCTCTGAAAACAGTCTTAACACATTCATATGATAAGGCCAGGTAATTCAATTATTCAATGACTTTTTTTTCCAATTGAGATAGTCTAATCATTAAAATTTTCCCCTGTGAACCCTGTATACTAGTTACCGAGATGAAACTTTTAAAAGTCTTGTCTGGTCCATCTCAGCCCATAACTTACTGAAATTCTTCACCAAACCAATCCAACCACAAATTTAGGGCTCATATTACTTAAGAGAGATTACAGACCAAGCTATGTTGATGTAATAAAATATGGACAGTGGTTTAGTGTGCTCTATACTCTTATTGACAACCATATTTGTTATCACAGTGGTCAAAATGTTGTCAAGGTACAGTGTAGTGAGT
This sequence comes from Stylophora pistillata, assembly GCF_964205215.1. Classification (NCBI taxonomy): domain Eukaryota; kingdom Metazoa; phylum Cnidaria; class Anthozoa; order Scleractinia; family Pocilloporidae; genus Stylophora; species Stylophora pistillata. The sequence continues at coordinate 43,633,750 of NC_142522.1, forward strand.
CTGTAACAAATTTTGAACAACGTGATCAGCAATGTCTGAACTCTTTTCAGGAATGGCAAGTTGACCAATCAGATTGCCACATTACTGCCAGTTGCGGTTAAAATTGTGATTGTTTTGTCAACAGATGATGAATTAGAAGATAATCCAAATCAAAGTGATTTGATTGAACAGGCAGCAGAGATGTTATATGGTCTCATTCATGCGCGTTATATATTAACTAACAGGGGGCTTGCCCAAATGGTAGGTGTTGAAAATTGTGCTTGACCATCTAGTCTTAAATAGGATTACAGATAAAAAGATTGTATCAAGGGCTTGGTTTTAATTAGTTTTTCAAGAATGATAAGAATTTCAAATTTTTTTCACAAGTGCTGATGACAAATCATGCTATTATTGAGATACCATCAAGCAATCAATCAGAATTTGCTGAAAGGTTCATAAGCTCTGCAGAGTGTTTGGGAATGAATAATATCAGAACTTATTGACAGTCCTATAGTATGTCACCAACTTGGGCACGAGTCTCTCTTTCATAACTTGTTCTGTTCAACTAGATCTCGATAAACTAGGTTTTAAAAGTATTGTGGGTGCCTTGTAGGAATATCATGACAGTTCTACTTCTGACCTCCCTACACATTGCGTTGAACATTCTGAGTGATTACTAACCTTGTGTGTTCTTATATGCAGCTTGAAAAATACCAGAATGGTGATTTTGGACACTGTTGTCGAGTGTATTGTGAAAATCAGGCAGTCTTGCCCATTGGTAAGTTCACAATGAAAGTTAAGGCTTGTGCATGTGCAAGTGTAGTACATTATTTTGTCCAATTACTCCAGTATGTTATCTTGTTGTCAGAGCATTCCTTTTACAGCTCAGTTTCTGTTGTCGTCCACAGGTTTGTCTGATGTTCCAGGAGAGGCAATGGTCAAACTTTACTGTCCAAAATGCATGGATGTTTACACACCAAAATCATCTCGACATCATCACACAGATGGAGCATACTTTGGGACAGGTTTCCCTCACATGTTGTTCATGGTACATCCTGAGTACAGACCAAAAAGACCAAACAACCAGTTTGTGCCAAGGTATAGTGTGATGAGTTTGCGAGATTGGTCAGATAAGCAAGTACAGTGGGAACCTGGAGAGGAAAACTAAGGAATAACTAGGAATGAATTTAACTGTTTTACTTTGAAATAAGTGTGAAAAAAAAAAAACTAATATGCCAATAGGCAAAAATTGAGAAATGTTCTAAGGGAGAAGCACAAGCTTTGACAGTTTATCATAATTTGTTCTGTTCTGATCATTATTTCTAACTGTTTTTTTTTTTCTTTTCTCTTTTTTTCCAGATTGTTTGGATTTAAAATTTCACCCATGGCTTATCAGATTCAGGAAAGAGCAGCAGCTCAGAGAGGACGATCTGCATCAGCACGTCCAAGATCAACAAAACCTCACTACAAATAAGAACAATTTATTTTTCTAACCTTACTTCCTTGTTTTAATATTTCCTCCTTTAATGCTGTTTCAAGTCTTCAGGATAAAATGTTTTAAAAACGGTTTATTCGTTTAATTGCTGAATCTATGTGTAACTAACAGTATATATAGTGTTCTCCTTTTTTTAAGCACAATAGGTAAAAGAAATGTTCAAAACCAGTAGAAAAATCCTTTTGTTGCATTTTCAAGAATTCCAAATAATTTTAGGCGGTAATGAGAAGTACTGCAGGCGGTAAATTTGACCAGTTACCCCCTGAAAAGGAGAATGTTGTATATACAGATGCTGGAAATTTTTATTTCTATTTCTCCCCCTTTTGTGTACATTATAAATAGGTGTGTTCCAGTCAACAGGGTCAATCCTAGCTCAATTTTTATCTGGTTGAAAATTATTCTATGGATTTTATCCTGCAATTCATGGAGTAGATTCCTTGCCCAGTTTCACGGAGACACTTCAGCCTTGCAGCTCTAGCTTGAGAAAAACCTGTCTATCAGATTTATGTTCTACTCTGATTTTTGCAAATCATGTATGGAGATAGTATCTCTGAAACAAAATGTGGGGTTGTGTTAGATAAAATTGTTCCCATCAGGTCCTAGTTTAGTATAACCCCTACAAAGTTATTTCTGTTGTTGTTCAGAGTACATTTTAACTATGTAGTAGTGTTTGGCACCTTGTTAACAATTTAGTTTCCATGCATTTGTGTACAGCTCTAATGAAAGAGAAAAAGCAGGCTGTCTGTATGTTATTTCAACTTACAGCTTTGTGTTTTTTATGATTTCTGTGAACATAATACACCATAAACAAAAGTTAAGTTACTGTTGTGTTGATGATTTGTGTGAAGACCCTGGGGTACTTAATATAGTTGTCATAATTGTTAAATACATCCAAAAATTTAGGTCTGGTTTGAAAGATGAACTTTGCACAAGCCAAACTTAATAGCTTTGGTTATGCATGTGAAAAAAAAGTGGCATCAGAATCAATTAAGAACAGCTTCTTTAATTGGATTGTCAACCCAGTTTTTCCCACCTGGCATAGTCAGGAACTTTAGCCCTGGAATGGCTTTGAATTGGACATGAACTTATCAAAAGCTGAACCAATTGCATGACTTATTATGATGTATTTGGCATCACTGATTGATTTTCCTGGATCTGGGAAGGGCCAGTGAAATTTGATGTCTGAATCAACAAGTGTACCTATTTGAATTTGGGTGGGTCCAAATTGGAATTTAGTTCAGCTCATAAAAATGTTTGGAGTCTCAGCAATTACCTGAGTGATATCTTGAACAAAAGAAAAAGCACATCAAGGAGATTTTACTTTCGGGAGACATTAACTGCTATACAAAAATATTTTCTCTTGACTTTGGGAAGGGATTTCATTTAAGCTCTGAAGTGGACAGCAAAAACAGGGATACACTTGGCACACAGCTACCAGGTGGACAATCAGACATAGTTTGTTGTTACTGGTTTAAAGATCTCATGATTGTAACCAGGGATATTACAATTTGTTGATCAACATTTCAACACTCTCGTCTAGTGCCTCCATCAGGGGTGATCTGATCGTTGTAACAAGAGGCCCTTTTATATGCTCACTAATTAGCTGCCCTTTTTTCTGATGAGGTGTAAATAGGCATCAGGTACTAAGTCTCCTTCATCACAATGTAAAGGAGCCTGGACAGAGTTAATATGCCAAGCTTGTAAATAAAGGTGCTAGAAGTAGCAGCAATTTGTGGTGATAATTTTAGAATTATACCACCCAACTGTGAGGTTAGATCAGACCACCCCTGATGAAGGCACTGGACAGGAGTGCTGAAATGTTGGGTCGATGAATTTTATTTTCCCTGGTTACATTCATTACATCTTTAAACCAGAGTAGCATCCAACTATGTCTGACTTGGCTTCTTATCTCTTCTTGCACTCACTTCCTTCTAGGAGTTATGAAGGGGAAATGCACCTAGTAAATTAATCATCATGCAAATTGGTAAATCAAAATGCTAATTACTGTCCAGTGAACTGGTTTAAGGTTCAAAATTCAGGACTACAGATACCATCTGTCATTCTCAAAACAGACACTCAACAATCTTACTATATACAAAACAAAAATGTTTATTGTTTTCTTTCTTGACTGGTCTGGTGTCCTGTTTAGGAAGCCTGTAAACATACTATTCCCCTGGTTGTCAGATTTGCAGTTGTTGAGTGATGAAAGTAACATCCAAAAATAGTTTTTCTTGAACAGGTTATAGGCAATGTCAATAAGTCCATTACAGTAGCATTGTGGTATGTGAGGTCTTTGAACTGAGAATTAGTTCACTGTTCAAATCCGATAAAAGCACTTAGTATTGAGTTGTAATGAACTAAAATGCCTAAGTCACTAAATTCATGGTACTGAAAAAATGTGTCTGCTTACAAAGCCTACATATATTTTTACAGTTTTTTCCTTTGAAAGGGTTTCCTACATAGACTTTTTTGTTAGTTCAGTTTGTTTTCAGGCCTTGCTTTGGGCTGCTTCCTTTCTGGTGGCATCTTGTAACAGTGATGTATCAACTTCTTCTGCTGGGAGTTGCACATATCTCACTACAGATCCCCTAATGAAGCAGTTTTTAACTGACAACTAAAAAGGGAAAAAAATTCAAGCTAAAACTTTCATACCATTAACAAATAATAATTATCATTGTCGAGATGCTTGGTGACTTACTGAAATTCAAATTATGGACAAATATGTTATATTTCTGGAATCACCCTTTATTAACTCCTGTCTGTTTTTATTGAGGATAAGCCATACTGAGTACCAGACTGACGTTTTTCCTGGTAACATTAATGTCATGTCATTGAGTTAAATGGTAAGTCATGTGGTTCTATTGAAGAAATGTTGGCTAACCTCATACTGTCAAGTTATGCAGTGTTCAATACTCTACACACCACTTAGACTGGTACGATGCAACACTGCCGTACTCATTGCCCAATCTTGAGCCCACATTCTTTTTCCACTCTTTATCCTTAATCTTTACCATTATCGATGTAAGACCAAAAAAATCACTAGAAACTACACATATAAATACCATGTGAGGATACTTGTCTGGGTCTGTCAGGCTTATATCTGTTAATTTGATGTTTAGAAACTGCAATAAAAAGTGGAATAAAATCAGACATTATTTCATGAAGCTTTCCAAGATATGCCAATTGGCTTCAGTGGTAAAGCGATACATTTCTGTACGGCTGTACCTTATTACGACAATCAAATTATAAGCTTACCTGATCGACCGAGTCTAATGTTCCATGTACACTGTTAACAAAAAATAGTAATATTCATCTTAAAATCTCACGTTTTGCACAATGTTTTCTTCAGTTACAATAGTCCAGGTTCAAAATATGGTGGAAACTGACAAGATCGCTGAACTTTAACATAACTGGAGCACGGAAAATGAAAGATTCTCGAACACATTTGCAGCTGCATTGTACATGTACGTACTGCAATCTGGTCTCTGATGAAGTGAGAGCTACTTTTTTCAAATCAGAAATGTTGTGCCATTAATCCACAAGAGTAAGTTCGGAGCAACTTCTATAACACCAAGAGAATCCTTATAAAAATGCCTGACGACTTCTTAATCTTATACATGCTGATTTAAATTTGTCTTGGGCAAAATGCAAACCTGAAAAAAGACGGTTCTGTCCTGGTGTACCGGTTCACAAGGGAATTACCATTGTTCTTTCTTTGTTTAAGAGTCATTGGTTAGCTGTTGTGTATTGTTCGGTCTTTTGTAACGGCTCTTGTGAACCGGTACACGAGGACAGAACCAAAAAGACTGTCAGTCGTAAGCTTGCAACTGACAACAAAACTCAGTTTTACCTGAGATCATTCTTCAGTTCCACGATCACTTCTTTTCCAACCAGGGACTTGAAAAATGAGTAAAACAACTGAAAGGGAAAATAAAAAATATGAGCATTTGTCGCAGAAAAACGTCCTCGAAGCGAAACCCACGCTCACCATTTTGGGGACATATACTATGGCGGTAATGAGGACGTTATGTATGGTATCATATGGTGTATTACAGCCGCTGGTCATGTGCATGCTCAGGTTTAAGATAAGGACTGTGGGATACTGCGGATACTGCATGGCATAAAAACTGAGACTATTTTAGTTATTGAACTTGTGAGAAAAAGTAGAAATCCTCCCTCATTTGTTTTCAAGTTGGAAAAAATGAATACAGAAAGACCTTTCCAGCAATATTTTAGCCCCTACGCTTTTAACGGAGGGTAAGTAGATCCAGGATTGTCGAAAATGTGACAAGGTTTAACGAGAAACGTGTGGTCTGAATGAGTCAGCATCAGATCAAAGCGACAGTAGTTTTAACGTTAAGTCGATTTATACAAACTTTCGGACTGTTTTAAAGAAAAAATTTTCCAAAATGCAGCTATGATGTTCCATTTGTATGTCAGGAGATGCGGTGAGACAAAACGTTACTGCAGCTTTCTGTGCCGACACTCTTCGTCCAGAAAACATGTAACTTGTGAGGAACCTCTGAGCTCTGGTTAGGTTAACATTATTCCCTATGTCAATCAACCAGACCCTCTATTTTTAAAATTGTGCCAGTTTCCATCAGTGTTTAAGACAGAGAATGGGGTTTACGGGTAGCTTGAGAAGTTATGATTCAGTGAATTGTTCCATGTATGATTATTTTTGTAAGACTTGGGTGCAGCATAAAGTTTAATTCTTAGCCATTACATGTACATTAATTTTATGTTTTATCATGGTTCCAAACATAGGACTGTTCTTGCGATTGCTGGAGAGGATTTTTCTGTCATAGCATCAGACACTCGGTTAAGTCAGGGCTTTTCCATCCACACCAGGGATAGTCCAAAGACCTACAAACTGTAAGTTTAGTTTTTTGTTGGTTCAGTTTTTATTCCCACCCCTTTATTAGCTGCATAAAAAACCTGTGTATTTTTTTGCAACAGGGAATTCTTGATTTTTACTTATCTTGCTTGGAACAGCCCAGTCCTAGAATATTTGTATTTTTGTACTTATTTGGTTGAGTAACATGGACTGTAATTGAAGTTCATCCTCATCTTAGAAGCACCCCTTTCTGTTGGTATAACACATACACTCTAGGCAAACCATCATAAGGGGCATGAACTTTATGCCAGGCCAAATCACGGAAAATGTCTAGAGTATTACCATTATGTTAAACTATTTTGAATAGAGCCATTTATATCCATGACTAAGAAATAATGAACACAAACTTGACTGCTGCAAAATGGGATCTAAAAAACCTGTAGATACCATAATAAAAACAAAGAAAAAGTTTCTGGTAATTGATATGTAGTAATTCCATGCATGTTTATTGTTTACAAACTCAGACTCTTTCTCTTTGTGTTTAGTACCAATTCAACTGTTCTTGGCTGTGCTGGATTTCATGGGGATTGCCTTACACTGACCAAACTTATTACAGCAAGACTTCAGGTTTGTTAATTTACTGTAGAGTAGTATGTTTAATTGTGTTTAATACCCTATATACACAATCTGGGAATACTCATCTCAAACTAGACACAACTAGATAAATTTCCTTTAACAAAAGTTTGTATGCTGTTTTATTATATGGGTGTGTCTCACAAGGACTGGGAACTACCAAATTCACAAATTTGATTGGCTGAAATCAATATTGAAAGTGGTCTAGATTTTCCCATCTAGACCGGCATGTAGACTGGTCTAGTAAAAAAAGGTACAAAGAATATAAAAAATTGGTATATAAGACACAGCCATATAATAAACATCTTATTAACCGAGCTAGGTCGGTCTGCATGGGAGAATCTTCACCTCGGTCGCTGGTACAGACCTCACTGCGTTCAGTCTGTACTGGTGACCTCAGTAAAGATTCTCCCATACAGACCTCCCACTCGGTTAATAAGAACTAAGTATTTTTTCACCTCACTTTTTCTTCCTCGAGAAGTATTAAAACATATTGGTCCATCAAAAGAGACTTTGTAGTAACCACAGACATGAAAATTAAAACAACTAATACTAGTAATTTTACTTTTGAAAGATACTGAAAAGGACCAATTTTTTGGACCACCAAGAGTGTTTCTCCTCTCTATAGAAGAAAAAGAAAACTTATCAAATTTTTACTAATAATATGTTCATTAACTTCAGATGTATGAACATGAACATGGAAGTAAAATGAGGTATGTAATGTCAGTTTCAGTTTTTTTTGTTGTTTTGTTTTTTTTTTTAAGTTGTAGGGGTTACCCAGACTAGTAAATCCAGTTCTAAAACAGGTAGGAATCTCCTAGAGCTGATTGTATTGTGCAGTGTTTGGGCCAGTTATTGGCAACCCTCTCTGACTATGAGGGGTTTATTTTAAGTAGAAAGATGTCAGTAGTTCCCACTTTCCAGCACTCCAACCTGTAGCCATTTTGGTTGCGATAGCACATAGAGAAAAATTTTGGCAACTAAATATTCATAGAAAGTGGCCAATTTGGAAACCTGTATCAGGGGGTCTAGCAGCTAGCTATGACAATGTAATTCCTTAGATTTATTGTCTTAAAGTTGAAGTGAGAAAAGCATTTGCATGAAATACCATTAGTGCACCACTTTTGCCTCATTCCCATGGTAGTATGAGTGTTATGCTTTTAGATTTCATTTAAGCCTTTAGATTCATTTGCCAGGCACTGTTGACTCAACTTTAATTTTTGGTAACCATCATCTGAAGTTTAGTTGTCATATGATGACTTTGAAAAACCTTAAGCATGGAGCACTGTTCCTGACTGTATGTTTGTGAACACTGGGTATGGACTAGGAGTGATCCTTACTCAGGATTGGGTGCATAGATAAGATTAGATAGATATTGAACCTTCTAATTTAATTTTGATCTGTTTACACTCATTTAATAGTTGTCCAGCCATTGCTCAGATGTTATCAACTGTTTTGTACTACCGCCGCTTCTTCCCTTATTATACATACAACATTCTGGCAGGATTGGACAGTGAAGGTAAACTTTTATTGCCCATCGAAACGGCATATTTTTTTCACTGATCATGGGAAGGTCTGTGTCCTGTTTCACTTGTAATTATTACAGGCTTGGTGAGTATTATAAAGATCAAAGTATTGATTCTCAAAATGACTTCCACGGGTCCATGTGTTTTCCAAGAAAAAACAAATGAAATGAAAAGAAATTGGATTACCAAAATGCATGGTAATGCTCAAACAATCCTCCCTTCAAACCAGATAAAGTTGTTGAATAATCATGTGATGTCACCTCAGGTGTCATTTCTTGCAGCAAGTAGCAGATTAAGTCGCAAAGTAGGTCCTCAATAAAAGCATCAAAATCAACTCTTTCTGTGGCATGATAAAACATGCATTGATGATCATTGTTTCTTGCTATCAGGTAAAGGATGCGTTTTTAGTTTTGATCCAGTGGGTTCTTATGAAAGAGAGACTTACAGAGCTGGGGGGTCTGCTTCAGCCCTTCTGCAGCCATTACTTGACAATCAGGTAAAACTGTTTCTTCATGTTTTGAGGATTTGCATTCTTTGTTAATTTTTTACTATGCAAGTGAAATTTGTTCCCAATGAATCAGCAGTCTTTATCCCGATTCATTAAAATAATGATTTATATTTAATTTGTAGTTTAATTAGTTTTTAGTTTTTTTAGTTTTTTTCCATAACAACAAAAAATTTCATATTTAATTTTAACTAAATGTACAAGTTTGCATTTATATTTATCTTTGCCAATGTTTTTCTTTAAGATTGGTTTCAAAAACCAGCAAGAAGTAACTGAAGTTCCACTGACCAAAGAGAAAGCAGTTTTTCTGGTAAAGGATGTATTTACTGCTGCTGCTGAGAGAGATATCTACACTGGAGATGCAGTAGTTATCAGTGTTATCACTAAAGATGGCGTCACACAAGAAGCCTTCCCACTCAGAAGAGATTAATAATTGTTGTAGTTAACAATTTTGTGTGCGTGTCAGCCTGTTTCTAAAAGTGCACCGTAGATCAAAGGATTTTATCCTTTTCTTCTCTCTATATTGTTAGTCTGTATCAAAAAGCGTTTGATTAAATGCACCGGTAGATGCGCTTGAACTTTGCTCTTAACCCTTTAACTCCTAGAATTGAGTAACTTGTAACCCTGTAATATCCATACACTATCCAGCAAACAGGTAATGAGAACACTCAGGTGTATCAGGCAGAATCGCATCATTAAATAAAATCTCGCATTCTGATTGGTTAACGAAGCGAGGTATTTAGCGTGGAATTGCGAGTTGAAAACGCATCTACGTAAGCATAACAATTTTAAGTAATGCTTTTTCCTGTTTTTACTCATTTTTATTCAGTTATGCGATTCAAGGAAAATCCATTACTTCACTCGTGAATTCCGCATTAAATTGCACGCGAAAACCGATATCGCACGAATCGCGATATCGTCAAGTAATGAATTTTCCTATAGAAGTTGTTATGTTGATCTAACATCAGTTCTTTTAAGTAATTTACAAGGAAATGTGTAGAAGCTGGAGGGGAGAATTCACAATCAGATCTTGGGAGTTAAAGGGTTCATTGCTAAAAGAAAAAAAACGTGATCCATGTTTCAGGAATAGCTCTGTACTTATGGAAGACAAGGCCCCACTGTCTCGTTAGTGTATAGTTGGTGGACAATAAAATCACAAGTTTCTGATTTTTTTAATTGTTATTGGTCGCACGAAAACAACAAGGGATAAACTAATACCGAGATCCTTCGGAAAGGCGCAAGACATAAACTTGTCTCGAGATCCTTCGGAACGGTTCTCTAAAACACTTTGCTACTGAACTAGAACACTACACAAAGACCATTAATTGTGGACAAGATCATTTGACAGAGTGTCATCAGGTCGCTTAAGTTATGCGACAAGGACAAAAGTTATGACATAATTGTTGGTTATTACAAGTTGTTGAACACCTTCCGTGCAGATTTAAGAATCAAAGTCTTTTCAACAGTTATTTTTATCATTTCTGCGATTGTTTTTCTCTTCTCTCTCTCTAACTTAGGAACACGCTTCTGAAATATGACTGGAAAGCTGCTTTGTATAAATGAGGACAATTTCGGAGCCGACTTTCTGCATGCAATGGCCAAACAAAAAGAGAGGGCTTGTGAAAAAAGTATTCAAAATCAGTTACAGCCGAGTAAAGGGGGCCATACGAGAATTGAAGAGAATGCGCCTTAGGACGAGCACTATTGGACGGATTTTGTGCTTTACCATATTTACTGTCTGACAAAGAGTCCTAAATAATTTTTTTTTACGCTTCTAAAAGTTTAGACTCGCTGACCCGTTTTGGACTGCTTTTTAGCTAATCCTCGTGTAATTTTTGAATGTCAATCGCTAAAAAGGTAAATAACTTTCATGCAGGATGGTCCCGGGTTGTTGTTTTCGTCGTTGTGGTTGACCAGGTCTTCCCAGTACCACAGCCGATATTCTTGACCAGCGGTCACCAGCAGTGGAATGGTGAATGATAACACCAGTTCAGGGGAGTTGCCTGTAAATCCAGGAAGCTGGTAGTAAGTAGCATTGTGATCTTCGGGGAAAACAACATTGTTGTCCTTATCTGTTAGAATTGTGTCGATGTCGGAATGATAGCCCCAGTTACTTTCATCTTCCGGTGTGCAGCCCACCTTACCAGAAATGTGTACCAACCTGATAGAGTAGATTTTACCGGCCAAGAGAGTGAAAAACACTCCTGGCATATCGCCTTTTCCGTACATGCAAACATGGTACGGTATTTCAACCAGCCATTTTTCTACAGGAAGGAAAAAGTGACAGTAATAGTCGGTTGTTAACAATTCGACAGCCGAGCTCTAAAACGTAGGACGGCTCCTAGTTGGTTGAATTCCTCGATGTACTGGTTCAACATGTCACTTCGATACAGGTGCCATAGGAATTAACAAAAAAAAAAACTCGATTTCGCCAACTGTACTGTCAGTATGGATACATGTACACACCCTCAACAACAACTGCAATACGTTTAAGTTAGATGGAGTCTCTGTAATATGTTATACACGCCGTATCATGCAATTACGTTTCATATCATTCAGAAATACAACGTTAAATGTTAAAGCTCTGAACGGTGGGTGTAAAGCCTTCTTAACTTCCTGCCACTTTCAATATTTGAAATTTTGATCATAAGGAATGGATGGTTTAGCCGTTTTGGCTGGTACCGGTTTAGTTAATTACACTTACCACAATAACTGCCGGAGTAATTTGGATGACAATCGCCGCACCAGCTGCTGTTATGCGAACAGGGGTTCGATAAACACGGAGTCTGTGAGGGAATATTTGACGTTTCAGTTACTTTCATATCCGTAAGAATCATAACAAGTAAAAAGAGTGGGAATGAACGATGTAAAAGTATTTTCCTTGAATGAGGGTCTAAATGGGATGATGGCTTGTATGGCTAACGGTTAAATCGGCCAGTTTACGGCTAAAGGTTGATATCTTTCCATTGAGGTCACCAGAACAATTTTTGCGGCTAACGGTTAATATTGTTACGACTAACGGTTAAAATTTGTCAAATTTAACGCCTATAACTGTTAAACGTCTTGAACATTTTACGGCTAACGGTTAACCCCGTTGAGACCCTCTTGAACCAAGTGCCGCATTCATCATTTGGCAAACAATGCAAAACGCACAAAACTGATCCAGACACTGACGGCGGTTTGCTTGATCTGAACAAACACGTTTCAATTTTGAGTTTGACAAATGTTATCAATAATTTAACGGGCCATCGTTTAACGTGACCTTCACAAGGTTCCCTTGTCCCTTAAAAGAAGAAGTACGTATCGCGGAAGTGATACATTTTAGTATCTCCGTGATTCAAAAGTATGCATGTAATACTGTTGCGTTTGAGACTCCAAAGGGTAACCCTACCTTTCAAAAACTTTTCTTTAAATGCGCTAGAACGCTTTAATTTCGGTTTAACTCTTGCTCAAAACCTGGCGCATACTCGCTTGCGACGTAACAAGGTCTCATTCTTCATTTCAATCCCTTATTGTATTTCTTAGCGATCGAAAAAGTCAGTGAGAAAAGCCTTCGAGACTCGTTTTCATTGGGAACTTAAGTAAAGATTGTATTTCATCTAAGCAGAGTTAGTCCCCTCTACTAACTATGATCTAAGTAAAGAGATTGATTCCTTTTGATTTGGTTATCCAAAATTCAAATGAATTCTTTATAACTTTTTTTCTTTTCCTGATTGCAAAAAGTATTTGAGGAACAGTGTGTGGCGTGTAAAGAAACGTCACGCTGAAATTACTATTCAACGAGAGAGAGAAAGAGGCACCTGTTAATTAAAAGCAATTCGCCGCAGGATGACTGTCCGATTAAACCGCCAAGAACATGACGTTTGTGTTACAGAGCATGCATTTGAAGTGTTCTGACGTGTAGCCATTATACCAAATCGCATCTAAAATTCGTTTTTTTTTTCCTAAGACATTTTTAAAAGAAACACTGGCAGGACAAGGTGTACGTTCATGCTGGAAACCACATCAGAAATTCAAACTTTGATGGTCCTTGAACGCTGAAAACTCCAGCGGGAAACTCTTCTTAAATTCTGTTTGCCTGTTCTCAGTTTTTCGTACCATTTTCCACAAGCACATTTAAGGTAGATAGTGATTTGCTTGTATTTTAACGCCTTTATGACCTTCCATTTGATATTGGAGGTTTTTCAACCAGAGAAATACAGAGCAACCGCAGAATACTCGGCCACTTTGGTCCACCTCATTTACATGTGTCGGGAGGCTTTGAAGAACGAAGCGTAACTCCAATAGACGCTATTCTTATTCAATGACATATAAATGAGTGGCGGGGTATTCTGCAGTTTAGCCAGAAGTACATTCAATGGATGGTATTTATTTCAGCAGGGCGAAAGTATACTGAACTCACTTGGTGGTTTTTAAGGAGTTTTAAATTCATGTAGCTTACATTAGGAAGTCCGGCATGGAGATTAAACGTACCCGCGGAGCTTGTTAATCACCCTTTTGTCACATTACTACGTATGCAGAAATAAGGTAATGAGGAATTTGATGTCAAAGCTGAAAATAGTCCTTGGAACAGGATGACCCAATGTAACGAGGTCAAAGAAAATGTCCTTCTGACAGGCAAAAATAAAACACGAACTGGGCTTGAGTAAAGAAGTATCAATAAATGCGATCACTTTTAACTTCGGTAGAAAAAGGGGCGCCAAGCGTCATCGAAAGATTCTACGAGACGAATAGTTTTGTTTCACTTCTTGTGCTGTCGGTGTCGAGGGCCTTGTGCATAGCTTGGTCAATCAAATTGAGATATTTCGTAAGAAATAAAAGAATAAGTTGTATTATGTTAAATTCAGAATAAATCGCAGAATTGACGTGCCTCAGTTGCCTTTGTAACCTGACCGGCGTAATCTTACTCTAAAAATCAATAAAAACGATTCTAAGACCGCTTTAGTTAATTGTAGCTGTTGTACAAACTATACCTTTACACTGTAGTGATGGAAGCGTGGACTTGGTCTAAAGCTGTCAGAAGCGTTATACTTGTCCGTGGGAAGCAGCTTACAAACATAACGACTATTGATATCAGGTTTAGTAGCAAGGTTTGTTGAAAAACATCGCTGATCTTCTAAACAGTGAAGCTGACAATCTATTCGATCTCTGACAAGCCTGGATTCAAGCTCCAGTACATCAAGAACGTGAAAAACATGGTCGATAAACGAAGCGACACGAAATTTAGAATCACGATGAAGACTTCTGGCGCATAAAGATTGTTCGAGAGGAAACAACATGCAAACCAACAAAATATTTTGCAAAGTCTGAAACATTTCGAATCTAGCACAGTTTGTTCCTTGAATCAAGATCTCTTTATAATTAATTCATAAAGCCGCTTGGCGTGAACTGTGTCATCAGTCATATTTTTAACCAATTACAATGTTATTTTAATTTGCAATTTTCGGTGCTTCCTATTCTGTATGACGTATCGTACGGTTTAAACAAAGTTAACACATTGTTACGACTGTCACGTGCCAATTAATTCGAAGCTTCCACATCCCCCACCTGCAACCCACAGACATTTGACTATCGTCCGTGCCCGGGGAGGTGGAGAATTTGAACCTTTCCTTGGTGGGGTGGGGTAATCGAACCAGAACTGAAGAATCTTTCCACGAGAATGAACATGTTTTATTGTTTGATCTGTGGGTGTTTAGAGGTAAAAAGTTCACTTTCCCGAGCAGGTGGCTCAGAAGAAAAGGTGTAAAAGAAAGTCACGGTCGCTAATCTTGCCTTTCACATAAATATTGACCGTCAAATCCTGCATTTGAACAAAATTTTGGCCCCTGGAGGCGGGAATTTGTACGTACCAATCTTCAAAATTTCACATGCCCGGGGGGGTTGCCCAGGGGAGGGGAATTTGACGCTTCGAATTGATCACGCAGACACGGAGAATTCACAGGGAGTCGTGTCCTCGTCATGTGTTACATTGTGGAATTGTTTTCCAGGTTTCGCTCATTCCGGCAGTAGTCACACTAGAAGCATAACTCTGTTTCGTTATTGTTTCACAGGTTTCCTATGTATTTTGGGAGCAGGAACAAAGTTCATTCTTTGTCGCAGATCATCTATGGGCTCCTCAAAGTGTTTTTCAAAATAAAAATTCATAAAGAAATTGGATTGATATCCACAGTAAACAGCCCAGGGAATGTAGTACTTCCTTAGTTCTCTTCGCTTTCTGCAAATTAATATAAAAAGAACGAGAAAATGAGTGAATGTTTCATTTGCCTGTCAAAGTAGTGCAACAGATTCCAACAAGACAAATTACCACAGGGGAGTCAAGGTAAAAAAAAAGTACAATGAAAACTAAACGTGTGTGAAAGCTTCTAATAACTGATGCAGTGAAGTATTTTTCAAGTTTTCAAGGTTACTCAAGAGGGAGGTTGGTTTTTGTCACTTATTAGTGTTTTAACCAACAGACTTCTTTTGCATCCCTTTGTCATAGCTGTGTATCACAGTGTGATGGCATATGTAATAAGGTAATTTGGTAATATCAACTAAGTTGAAATTGTAAATTGGCCACCGTAAAGAGTTAAAAAGCTGACGTTTCGAACGTAAGGGCTAACGTTAGGGCGTTAAGGCTAACGCTCGAAATGTCAGCTTTTAACTCTTTACGGTGGCCAATTTACAATTTCAACTTAGTTGATATTACCAAATTACCTTGTTACCCCCACAGATGCAGCACCACAGTTTCTTAAGAAACTTACCCCCTTCAGGCATATGTAATAGCTTTACTTTTAGGGAATATGGTCAACTCTGTCTAGTATGGACATGGTCAACTCTGTCTAGTATGGACATGGTCAACTCTGTCTAGTATGGACATGGTCAACTCTGTCTAGTATAGACATGGTCAACTCTGTCTAGTATGGACATGGTCAACTCTGTCTAGTATGGACATGGTCAACTCTGTCTAGTATGGACATGGTCAACTCTGTCTAGTATAGACATGGTCAACTCTGTCTAGTATGGACATGGTCAACTCTGTCTAGTATGGACATGGTCAACTCTGTCTAGTATAGACATGGTCAACTCTGTCTAGTATAGACATGGTCAACTCTGTCTAGTATGGACATGGTCAACTCTGTCTAGTATGGACATGGTCAACTCTGTCTAGTATGGACATGGTCAACTCTGTCTAGTATGGACATGGTCAACTCTGTCTAGTATAGACATGGTCAACTCTGTCTAGTATAGACATGGTCAACTCTGTCTAGTATGGACATGGTCAACTCTGTCTAGTATGGACATGGTCAACTCTGTCTAGTATGGACATGGTCAACTCTGTCTAGTATGGACATGGTCAACTCTGTCTAGTATGGACATGGTCAACTCTGTCTAGTATGGACATGGTCAACTCTGTCTAGTATGGACATGGTCAACTCTGTCTAGTATAGACATGGTCAACTCTGTCTAGTATGGACATGGTCAACTCTGTCTAGTATAGACATGGTCAACTCTGTCTAGTATGGACATGGTCAACATGAAGGTGTGCAGCTTACAAAGAATTGCAGTAATGTGACATTGACAATTCAGAGATAATTAGGTTGAACCTGTGTGCAAACAATACAGATAAACATTATTTAAATATGCCAAGTTCTTCCAAGACCATATGAAAAATTCATGGAAGAATCACAACTTACCTTGCTGTCAGTCGAATTGGTGCCACAACTGAGCTGAGGGCACACATTGGGAGGCCTGTTTGAATCATCTCGTACCACTTCACAGCTATTTCATGTGATACACTGTTGGTAATGATAATTATAAAAACAGTAGTGATAATAATAATGATGATGATAATAATAATATTATTATTGATGTTACTATCATTATGGTAACAATTTAGTGGTTTGAGTAAAGCAGTTGATCAAGAAGATAAACTGCTTTTCCTAACAGCCAATAACATTTAGACATTATTTTGTTATAGACATATGGACTTAACTTTCACTGACTCTCACTGATGACGACAATAGTTTAATTGTTTAAAGATCCGTCAGTTCTTTTTGCAGCTACTATTGCATCCAGCTTAAAACATTTGAAAACAGGACCAAAGACAACATCCAATAAAATTGCAAATGGCTAGATATAAGCTGTTTTGGTCTAGTTGTTTTTTACCTTATTTTTCTTCCAGTCATGAAAATTAGTATTTTTGCTCATAGCACACTCTAGCCTCTTTGCAAGAAGAAATGAAGCATCTTTCATACACACCAAGAACACAAACCTTATGGACAAGCCAGCCAGTGTGTGAACAAAGTCATGAACCTCTCTATATCTTTGCATTACATAGGCAAGATCCTTGTCATCAACAAACTTCACCTGAAAGAATCAAAAAGAAGTCCTCATCTTATGCCTGAGAAAACCAAGGTGACCTGTTTAACAAATTTAAGACAGTTTGCCTCATTTAAGAGGGAAAGGAGAGTGTAAATCCACACCACTGATCACAGACACAGAGATTTCATTTATAAAAACTTTCCCCATCGTGTAGGGCATATTGATGCTGCAACTTGTCCTAATCACAAGTTGGAGCACCTTATCTTGGAGGCACTGCACAAAGACTTTAAGAGCGGTGTGTATTAGCGTTCCTATCCTTTAACTTCATGGTGCTTATATTCATTCAGCAGTTTAGGACCTGAGGATGTTCATACCATGGAGGCTGCTGGCATTACACTCATCCAGACACATGAGCTCTGCAAAACTTTCCATCACTATCATTGACTCAAAAGAGGCAAGTTGATTAATTATAACTACAACAAGGTTTTGTTTTATTTGATAAACAACTAAATTTCAATGCTCACCTCATCTCTACTGTCAGCTGTAATTTTCTTATGAAGAGAAGAACAACAATAAGTAAGTTTTAGAGACAAATGATGAGATTTCATTGAATACTTTAATCAATAGTTAAGATATTTCATTCATTGGCCAGCATGCTAACTGGATGGTGCTGCATTTAGTTCCCTTGGTGTGAAATCACAGATCATATTTCACCATGCTTGAAAATGATAGAAAAGCGCAGACATTTAAAAAAGCACTTGGGTGAGAACATTTTCTCTTTAGTTTATCATCCTCTTTTCTTTCAGAAATAATTTAAGGGAATGATGCCAACACTTTTTGCTTCACTTGTTTGCTGTTCAGATTTTACCCCAATTAAAGTTATTGTCAAATTGGCAGATTGAAACACTTAACACAAAAGATAAGTTTGGATTTCAAACAACAAACTTCAAAATTTGGGCAAACTACATGCAAATGAAGATGCAAAATACCAGTAGTTAACACACTTTCTGCAGAGTACATGGGAGTACCAAGATTAAAGAATAGACTTACATTAGTGTCCATATTTCTGGCATATTCTCTTCCAAACGATCCATCAGGAAGTTGTCGGAGTTTATTCATGTCTATTGTGGATGAGTTTATGCGAGGACATTCTCTTTAAGTTTAAACAGCACAAAAGAAGTGTAATAAATAAATGCTCAACTTAATCTGGATTGTGCATACTTAACATACTGTGGCCTTGGTTGATCTATCATTTGAATTGTCAACCTACATGTTGGTCAACTGATATAGGGGTCAATAGTCAGCTAATAAGCACCAGTAACCAATGCACAAGTGAAAGCTAGCTTATATGTCTCTTGTCTCTGTATGCTGACACCTTGACCTTCTCGCAAGCTGACTATCAGTTAAGTTTCAGTCTACTGGCAGCAGCCCTAGCAAATTATAATTGATTACTGGTAACTATCAATGTTCCTCCTGATCCAGTAATCTTATAAAGTTATCAAAATTGCAAATGTTAAATTGTATGGCTTGTATCCAACTATTCAATAAGACAATAAAATCAAATCAAATCAAAGTTGATGAACAGAAATTGAGAAAACAGAGATTGTAGAAAATCTCTAGAATTTACTTCCTCGCATTTCACTCAAATTGCTGCTAGGTTTGCTTTCATTTCTGCTTGAAACATGGATATATATGGTGGCCAAGAACTGCCATTAAAAATATTCAAATTTATAGGAATTATTTTTTTTTTAATTTCGATTTATTTCTCATTTTTCTTTTTAAAATAAAAGCAAGTGAAAGTAAAATGTAAAATAGAAATAAAATGAAACCAAAGATAAATGAAATCAAATCAAAATTAAATGCTACCCGGCCCAGCACTGCCACTAATGTTTTTTTTTTTTTTTTTTCTTTTTTTTGCAGTCGGAAAAAAAAAATTTGTTAGTGGCCGAACCCTGCCACATGGCCGAGGGCTGCCAAACAAACCCAGAATTCTTTGCAGGATGCCTTTCAAGATTCTAGTATGGCAGATGCCGCGTGGAAAACTTAAAAGAGAAAGTGACTGCAAAAAGGGGGAAGAAGCGTGACACAGGAGATATGACGCATAAATTAATTAAAGGAAAGGAGCTGTATAATAATAACAGTCAAATTCAACGAAGAATTAGAGCTGTTTGCTCACGGTGGGTTTCGCAATGCATACAAAACAACCACAAAGCACCCACAGTTCAAAGGGACTACCTAGGTAATTAAAAGATACCTTCCTGATGCTGTGAAGGGAATAAATGACATTGGGCAAACTGTCCAACAACACACCCAAAAGGTGGTTCAGATGCATCTTCTTGCTAGGAATTTCGCTCGCCAGTTGGAACAAAAAATCACTGGAAAACATGCAATTGGAGAGGTCCTAAGGTATAGAAAGATCACTACGGTGAAGATGATAAAGGAGAATTTGTGACTGTGAAGGAGATTATTGATGGACAGTTTACCAAGTACTTAAACAATACTGATGATTGTTGTGTCGAGGAAACAGATGTTATGGGTCAGAAGGTTCAATGTCTAACCCATTTTTCTTATGAAAAGTCAGACAAAAAACTCATGCTGCTAGACATACAAGGACATGGGTATGAATTATTTGACCCAGAAATTGTTTCTCATGAACTTTTTTATGGTAGTGCATTCTGGGTTTGTTTGGCAACCCTTGGCCATGTGGCAGCATTCGGCCACAAACAAATTTTTTTTTTCTGACTGCAGAAAAAAAAAAAAACCAGTGGCAGCGCTCTGCCAGGTAGGATTTAATTTTTATTTGATTTCATTTATCTTTGGTTTCATTTTATTTCTATTTGACATTTTACTTTCACTTGCTTTTATTTTAAAAAGAAAAATGAGAAATAAGTCGAAATTAAAAAAAAAATAACAAAAATAATTCCTATAAATTTGAATATTTTTAATGGGAGTTCTTGGCCACCATAGATATAAGCAAGATGTGGCACTCAACCAAGAGTGTTTAATTAAAAGCAGCAATTAGTTTCAACACATCCATAAGAGGGTTGACATAAGAGCCCTACATTACAAATAATTCTTGAATCATTTGACAAATGACATCATTTTCACCTACTGTAGTATCTGTTGTCCAATCGGATCTGCTTGCATTTTTTTGTGCATGTTTTTAAGTGCCAAGAATCCGGTTGTCTCTCCTAGTGTTGCCACCATATCTACAATACCCACAAACATTTTATTAAAAGTTTTTTAAAAATACACTAATTATCTGAAAGGGTGGGAAAACAACTAAGCAGTTTTTAAATGGTTCATATGCCCCCCCCCCCAACCCCTTGGCTGTCAGGAAAATACAATTACTGACCTTGCCCCTTAACCAAACACCTTCTCCACCCCCCTTATGATAGGGATTTACCAGCACATTGAAACATCTGCAACAACAACTTTGAAATATCAACCATCAAATTTATTGGATATAACTGGGTCAATTTTTACTAACCATTGCCTGGTCAGCTGACTCAACTGGGATAATACCACACTGCCATGCAAGAGGTCAAAGATTAAATGGATAAAAAACAGGACTACCTTCCTGGTTAATAAAATAATTGAGAAGAATGTGCTGCAGTTTTTGATGCTACAGTATCTGCAAATGGAGTCTTCTTAGATAAAGATTTTAGTGAAGAAAGCTGTTTATTCTCATCATTCTTTCTCACAGAGGTGTTTACCAGGAAAACATTTTATTCTATTTCACTTGATTACAAGACCAAACCTTAAGCGAACCACACTCTCCGAGGAATGAAGAAAACTTAATACGAACAGAACACTAAACTTTAGCTAATATATATAAAAATGGTCAATCGCAAATGGCACAAAAGGATCACGTAGTGAAAAAATTCTAATGAATGCCATGATCCCACTGATTAACGCGTTTGTGTCCTGTTCACACACTAATTAGCACAATTGTCTCCTGCTCATTCTCCCCCACGTTGATATGACATGGCATATCAATAAAACGATAATACCGATGATAAGGGGGGCCTTCGGAGTCACTACTTAACTATCCAGAGGTTTCTGAAAGTATTCATCCTCATCTCGATTATCTCCAAGTACGTTCATAACAGTTCGAGCTGGCATAACTTGGTAACAGGCCTAAGGAGTTCTTCTTTTCCCACCTGCACTTTAGCGATTCTTATGTGCCCATCTTTTCCTGGATAGACTTTGATGATTCGACTAAGAGGCCAGTGTCCTCGTGGTGTCTTAGGCGACATAACCAACACAATGTCATCAACTTTAATGTCTCGCTCGACATGGAGCCACTTTCTTCTGATGTTCAGAGTGGGTAACCACTCCTGAATCCAATGATGCCAGAAATGTCTAACTAGTTCCTGGACCCTTCTCCATCTCTTCTTTGGGTCGAATGTGGTCTCATCTACTGAATCTGGTGAAAACTGTCCTCCAACCTGACCAAAGAGGAAATGATTCGGCGTCAGCGGTACATCATCTTCAGGATTAGCTGATTGATAGGTCAGTGGTCTGGAGTTTAGAAGTACCTCTGCTCCCGTGAATGCTGTCATTACCTCTTCATCTGTGATGTCTGTGTTGCCCAGGACTGCATATACTGCATGTTTTTCACCCTTGATCATAATCTCATGGGCTCCTCCAAAATGAGGTGCCTGTGGGGGATTAAATTTCCATTTGATTCCTTGGTTTGCAGTCGATTTAGCAATCTTCTCTTGATCAAGCTCCCTGACCTAATCGCGTAACTCCATGGCATAATTAAAACCTTGCTCTGCTACCATTAAATGTTTACCAGAAAAACGTTTTATTCTATTTCACTTGATTACAAGACCAAACCTTAAGCGAACCACACTCTCTGAGGAATGAATAAAACTTAATACAAACAGAATACTAAACTTTAACTAATATATATGAAAATGGTCGGTCACAAATAGCACAAAAGGATCACATAGTGCAAAAAATTCTAATGAACGCCATGATCCCACTGATTAACGCGATTGTCTCCTGTTCACACACTAATTAGCACAATTGTCTCCTGCTCAGAGGTATTAATCACATCTTAATTCAAATGGAATTATGTAAGAAGTAATCATCCTCACTGGTCATAGAATGGAGATGGCTTTGGTTGGAGATTTGTATACTGAATTACTACAATAAATGTTGGCTGTTACCTGCTCTTTCTGGATTGTACAATGCCATCAGAGCAGATCCAGTTGTCAGTAGCACCTTCTGCATCACAGATGTGGGGATATGGGACTCATACAGCTGAATTCCATCATGTGATAGGTTCTTGTCTTCCATCTCATCCTCCCAATCAGGGATACTGTCACTAATGGCATCATCAAACTCTAATCCTTCTGGAAAAATTGTAAATAGTTTAGTCCTTTTCTTAAAAGATTTCTTTAGCAATTCTCCATTCTACCTTACTGGTACTTGATTACATGAAATCTAAGACCTGTGAATTAGAATCCTTCCAAAATTTTAACACGCAAAATTGAATCCTCCATAGAAAATTCAAATCGCAGAAAAAAAATGATCAACATGTAATAGCAACAAGATAATTATACAGGATGTGTATATGTCCACAAGTTCACAAATTATTAACTGGTCTTACAGGCAAGTTACATTTTGCATCTCCTGCAGTGAAATTATGTTACTTTGCAAAGATTTTGCAGATGGAGTGGAGAATCTATTATTTCATGTAGTTGTCAAAAGTGAAGACATTTTAAAAAAAATTAAGTCGAGAACGCTCAAATCCCAAAATTCACTGCCCTTCTTCGCATTTGCTTATTGAAATCGTACAAAGTACAACCCTGCAAAAGACCATCTCACCAAAATTACAACATTAAATACCCCTTAAATCAAGTACCAATAATTAATTCATAGAGTTTGATGTCTCTTTGAGATTACACTTTCCGGCTGATTTCTTTATATGATTTTTATTTCCTTTTTGTCATGATAATGTGCAAGTGTATGTGTATTGAGTACTTGTGAGTTTGAGTGAATACTTTATTAATGTGTCAAGAGATTTAGCTACCAAGCTACTTCAGCACAGGGATTCTAATAGAAGCTGCTTAATTGATTACCGGTGGTCAACTGCCGCATGATACCTTCCACCATTTGTCCTGGCCTGCGTACAGGCCCTCATGTCTGGGTTTTGCCTTACAGCCCTTTTTCTGGGCACAGCTGCCTATTGACCCATCAGCAGCCTCATATGGAAAAGGTTATTAAAACCCCTGATAGTAGCAAGTGAAACTACTGTATGACTGCTGAATGATGCACAAGTACTGTTATCAACTACGATGATTATTCTGGGCATTACTTGACTGCCAATCACAGGTTGCAGAAACTTCAAACCCTATGTAATCTACATAATTCCTAGCGTAAAAAGGATTCAAATAAGAAAACTGAAAAAAAACCTTACCACGTACTGTTCGTTTTTAGGTATAAAAAATACGTTAAGGTATCACAGAAGGAAAAAATCACCTTTTTTACAATTTCCTGGACATGTAATACCTACTTAAATAAATGAGATCTATCAACTTCTGAAAATTTCACTTTGGTATCTTTTTTTACTTCAGGGGATGTAAAGCAAAAAGTAGTTTGTGAGTAGAACGGAAGGGCGAGATTGACGACACTTTATGTCAACTTCTACACGTCACCTAATTAACGATTTCAAAACCACTGATTTTCAGTACACACTGTACAGTTTTGTACGACTCCGAAATCACTCATCCATTAAAAAGTCTATTTACAGTTAGTTCTTGAGATCGTTTTTTTCAATTCAAGTGTTGTTTTCAAGCTATTACCATGTCCAAAAGCGACAGGTCCGAAAAAGGAAAGTTTCTTTGCAGTTTGCATCGGAGCGGGAATATTGTTCACCGATAATGATATGGGTTACTGCTAGATTCAGAGAGATTCAGTGGCCAAAGTTTATTTCTACTGAAGTTGCCGCAGGCGCTAGCTCGCGAAAAATATCGCCGATAGTCCAACATCACTCACGTAGCATTGCACCTCGAGCATCGATGGTTGAAAAGCTGTGTTGTTTTTCCACTGTAGCTTTCCTTCCCTACCTGACCTCTTTCCTCCTCTTTTGCCGGTTGAAGCACCTTCCTATCGACAGAAGAGCGTGTTACACTTAACTCCTTGCAAATTGTGTCCCCTTTTGCTTTCTAGCCGACGATCCTAAAAGCAGGAACGGTGGAATAACGGAACGGCGGGAAATTACCCCAAATCTTAATACAGGAACGGCAGAAAATCATACCAATTTCTATTTCCTTTGGTACATTACAGGGGTAGTGGTGGGGGTATAAGAACTGTAAACAAAAAATCTCGTATCATTTCAACGAGGTGACAGAAATGTCATCTTTTATAGCCTGCATTCTTCGATGGCCAAAACATAGAAGTCGTATCTCAAAGATTCACTAACAGACAAATTTTATCAATTCATAGTCAGGACTAAAGTCCCTCAAAGTGCAATTTTATTCTCTATGGATGTAACCAGCCTGTGTACGAATATTTTGCAAGAGGTTGGAATTGAAACTATATTTACGAAGCCTTTTAAATGGGAGAAACCTCAATGTCAAAAACAAGCTTTGAAGACGACATCCGAGCCACTCCGAGTCGCGATATCCAAATTACCTTGCTGAGAGAATACGCACAGTTGATTTCACTAGTAGGAAAACAACACTCCAGGAGAAAAACAACTAACCATATTGCGACTAACCATATTGTCTTTTATTGCACAATATAACCCATCAGTGACCAGTCTTAAAAATATTTTATTGAGCACTAGCAAATTACTGAGAAGCAACCTAAGCTCCAGGAGAATTATAAAAATGGCTTCCAATAGTTTCATTTAAAAGAGGGAAAATTAATGGAAGACATGCTTATCAGACCGAAGGCCTATAGGTCAGCTACTTCAAAAATAACCCACCCACCACGAAACAGTAAGAGTCGATTCGGCCTGTCAACCCACTTAAAACCTCGGCAACCACAAAAAATCATCTCAAACAAACTAAACAGCCAACATGCTACACATTATGAACTAAGATAAAATTTTGGATATCGACTTAGTTCCGAGGAAGTTGGGGAGTAAAAAAAGGGTGACAAGAGGTCTCACTCGGTTACGCACACGAACAGATCACCGCTATGAAGCAGCAAAGGAACATGCAGTTTTGAGCGGGATGTGTGAACAACCATCCCGTCTTTTAGGATTTGGGGTGATTTTCCACGATTCCTTCTTTAGGGATTTAGGGTAATTTTCCGCCGTTCCATCTTTTATGATCTGAGGTAGTTTTCTGTCGTTCTTTCTTTTAGAATTTGGGGTTATTTTTCCGCCATTCCGTCACTCCCCCGTTCCGGCCTACTGGATCGCCCTGTCTATAGCTCTTAACCGGGCTATTTTAGGTCTTGTTCTTAAACTCCAGACAGCAATTAAATCAAAACTCGTGAACTTAGGAGTGACAGATAATACACGTATGACCGATAAGAAATAATTGAGATTTAAGAAAAATATAGATTTTCCGATTTGGTATAAATGCATTTACTCAAACTTCGTTTCCATGGCAACCCAGTCACTTGACGTCCAACACTAGAAGAGAACACTGCGTAGTGTGCAACAAAATCGGTATATAAGATTTGAGTTAGTTTTACGTGGTTTAATCAACACAGTTAAAATAATATAACCAATTCATTACTGAAGCTTCGTTTCCATGCAGATACGTTGTTATTCTTAAGCCCCATTTACAAATCATTAGTGCGGATTTCCAAAGTGAAACAATTTTTGCCCGTGGGTCCATTTTGCTTGCTTCACAAAATTCCCACGGGAGTAAACATTCTGACATTTTCTCCCAGACTATTTTTAGTCAACAACACACAAACTCCAATTAAGTTGGCCACTTTACCTTATCTTATCTACCTAAAAGGCAATAAGAATAAAATTACCACTCAAGAAGCTAGAGTTGCTCTCGGCTGCGCCTCGAGCGACCCTAGGCCACTCTAGCACATCTGTTTTGCTCTTCAAATTCCAGGGTGCTCGTTAAACGCACGCTGACCCCCTAGCTACGACCCAATCGTTGAAATACCCCTCTAGTGAAGAGGTTGTTATTCGTTCGCTTTCTTGTTTCTGTGACTTCACATCGGCTTATTCCCGTACGAGGTAAGAGAAGAACTGTTTTGCTTGGTGAAAAAATACGAATTTTCCGGTTAAATATAGTCATATAACTCTCAACTAAAACTTGAGTTTTGACCGTAATTCTGTGTAACTCAACATTGTTATGGCAACAAACACCGACGCCCCGATAAAAATTTCAAGTCGATTTGAAAAGTAAAGTGTTCTCGGCTGATATTCAGTCAATCTTCGTGAAATTTGGAAGAAATGTCGGAAATATAATGAGACCCAAAAGGCTGTCTCTGATTTTCGATTTTTCCTTTATTTCTTGAGATAAAGTGTCTACAGTGAAAACTTTGCCCAAAAGCGCTACTTTGAGGTAAAAAAAAAATTAAAAGGGAACGAGGCGTTAAAATAAAAGTCGCAGATACCCTTGTATGTGTAAATCTCATTCCGATAAAAAAAGAAAGGTGTTGCTTGAAACGCGGCGTCAAAAAGACTTATCTTGTGAAAAGTCTCGGTTTGAGAGAATAAGCATCCATTCTGTTCAACGGCAAAAATTTTAAAATGAAATCAAATATCCCAAATCAGCGTCTATTAAGCCTTAAAAAAATGTACACTTTACAGGGATAGCGCTCATAACTTTCACGCTCAGTTTGAATACATCATACAAGGGTATGTAATGTTATAAGGACAAATCAGCAATCATCTACCGCGAGTGTAAGTAATTTGGTTTGGGTTCCATGATATCTGAATAACACCTCCTCCCAAGGCTCTCAGCAAACCCCTAGGCTGGAATTTGCAGCTTTTAATTCCATTTCATTGTACATGACCCTCGAATGAAGAACTCAAGTTTCCTGTAATCAAGTTTAATGTCTTTGCGTGGGGCATGGTTGCCCATATTGCCCGAGCCAGAGGCTCATATAATCGCAAGACAACACTCACCCATCCCACCCCAGGGGAGGACATCCATCACACAGTAATCTCGTGCGTGGAAAATTAATGTCTCCTACCCCTAACCCTGCATTAGACGGGACCTCCATTTATTCGTCCCTATCCGAGAAGACTATCTAAACCATTTGTTGACGTTATAGAAAGGTAGCATATTCTTCTCAATTATTTTAAGACCTTGAGTGTTGGTCCGGCCGGGGCTCGAACCCTCGACCTCCCGCACATCAGTCCAGCGCTCTATCAATTGAGCTAACCGGGAGGCGGTTAAGCATAAGGATTTTAGGGTGATCGGGGTGTTCGGAGGGAATTTACAGCCTTTTGCTTCTGGTGAATTCGTTCGGTTAGCGTTACTCGCAGATGTACCATGAAAAGGAGCATGTTAAGCAGATGAAGTAAGACCAGGCTAAATGACCCTAAATCAGCTAAGAAATTCACTTGATGCAGAGGAATAACCGCCAGGGTAAATTTATCTTTGTTCAAAACTTGTTCAGATTTCTTTTAAATTGAAAGCGCAACCGTTCATTCCCATGCAAACGGAGGCTCACAATGTGAGCTTGAGCTACCTGCAGTTGGTCGTCAAGGACAATAAAAACATCTTTCTATTTCATCGTAAACTTCTTTAGACCCCAAAACGAAATTTCAAACAGGCAATACCCGGTCACTCTTTCACAGGTCATTGAATAAGAATTTGCGTCTATGACGTTTTGCCATGCTCTTCAAAGCCTCTCGACACGTGATCGAGGTGGCCGGGTATGCTGACGGTGCTCCGCTAAAAGATAGTTGATCGTTGAATAAGGACAGAATACAGAAAGAAATGAAAGAGTGATTGTCTCCTAACGTACCCAATAAATGAATCCAAAACAGTGTCGTAAGGAGAATTACTAAAGTTTGAGCTGAAGGCTTAAAAGAACTATATATAAGCTTAGCTTAGTAATTTGCAATTGTCTCGTCGATGTGAAGTCATCATACAGACCATCTTTCTTGTTTCACCTGACTAGGAAAACTTCTATAAACAAGTTCTATTAAAATCAAGGTTTACCTGTTGATGTAAAACGCTTCCCCCTTAATATTCTCCAAGGATAAAGAAAATTTCGTACTACATGACGGCTGCGATTGATAACATATATCGCCGCCATTTTTATTTGGTTTCAGTCCCAGACTTATCGCTTCCCGAAACAAACCAAGAGGCTGGGATCTAAGCAGCGTAGAAGTCAAAATGGCCGACGTACCTAAGTTTGTCAAGGATGCAATTTACGGATCCAGTGAACCTATGCCTCAAGGCTCGGAAGAAGTAAGAGGTTATGACTTCAGTAATGGAGTGAATTATCATGCCTTACTCGAGTCGTACAGGACCACTGGATTTCAGGCCAGCAACTTTGGAAAAGCTGTGGTAGAAGTAAATAACATGGTGAGTTGAACAGCGGTCATGTATGGTCTCTTAAAGATTTGCTTGGATAGGGGAAGCGCGTCTGGGACGGTTTGCCCTCCACTTTGAGCCAAAATGAAATTGTTTGATATTTGTTGTTTCATGGGAAAACATTTCCCCAGACCATCGAAGACGCTTACACAGACAGTACCGGTTTCTTACTCCTCCCCCTCCCCCTCCCCCCACACCGCAGACGAATTAAACGGATTCTACGAATTATTAAAAACTAGATCATTGGATAATGCAATTCAAGACTTTTTATTGGCTTAGCCATTATGGTATATCAGCCAATATACCATAATCTACAAATATGGTAAGCGTACGTGTCAGCTTAGAATTAAAAGGAGCTAAAATTTTAATAAAATTTAATAATTTGATTTAACGTTTTTAATAAAACAATTATTCCACTCGCACTTGTTGGATATGAGATGATTATAGCCAACTCGGCGGTACGCGCCTCGTTGGCTATCTATCATCTCATATCCAACGCGCGCTCGTAGAATAATTGTTAATTATATTGAGTATAAGAAGATACCTGTTACCTATAAGGGAAGTCTGATATAATGCTGTGTCACTGTATTTTTTTCATAGACTAAACTTTTGACTTGAAAGAGGTATCAGCATTTATTTACTGGTTATTTCCTGATACAGAAACCAGAAAATTGCCATTGCCATCTACATAACCTGACTCTACTCTACACTAAGCCGCATACCCAAAACTTTATCACATGTGCATGTGATCAGAGCTTCTAGGAGTATTTTTGGCCATGAGTAACTATGAGTATTTTTGGGTCATAGTATTTTAAATTTTTTTCCTGAGTTTCTTTTATTGTTTAGATAAAAAAGAAGTTGGAACCTCTTCCACAGCCTGAAGATGGCCTGTCAAACTATGATTATCTTGATCCTGGTCAGCGCCCAATCAATAATTGCACAATTTTCCTTGGATTTACATCTAACATGATTTCAAGTGGTGTACGAGAAACAATTAAATATCTAGTCAAAAACAACATGGTACGTATACAGATTGTTGCTGCATTGCTGAGAAGCATGAACTAGTGGAGAACCATGAATTATAGATGAGTTCAAAAAGTCACAGAAGACAAGCCTTGCTCTGACTATTGTTAAAGTAACTGTTTTAATCATTAACTGCATCTGTTTTCCAGATGATGCATTGGTGACATATTAGTCAATGACTTTGATCATGTTTAACCAGTCGTCTAGGTTAGGGAAGCACATATTAGAACTGTGATAACTTCCAGGGACTGTCAGTTCAGCCAACTGCATGGAAGTTATCATCAGCAACAACAACAGTCCTTTTGAGGATGTGTGCTGGCCACTGTAGAGTTGCTAATGGATTGGCTCTGACAAAGGTATAACACTCAAATGGCGTAACACTCAAAATGTGAGCTTAAGATCCTCTCTAAGGAAGCCGATTCACATTATAAACTCAGTAAATTATCTTGTAATGCCACCCACTGATGCGGCACCACTGTTTCTTTCAATGAGAAACTTATACCCACTTTTCGGTATAATCCTCCGTCCAGCAACCTTCACAATACACAATCAACTGTTCTTCCAGGACTTAAAATACTTACTATTAATAATTTAATGAATGTAAATGGAATCTTGTACATTAAAAAAAAAGTGCTGAAAACTAATTGTGATCATCATCATAGATACTGCTGGGGCAATGTACTCAACTTTGTTTACAATGTATTCTAGGTTGACTGTATTGTTACAACAGCTGGTGGTATAGAAGAGGATCTCATGAAATGTATAGCTCCATCATACCTTGGTGACTTCTCACTGCGAGGTGCTGAACTGAGGAAAAAAGGCATAAACAGAATTGGGAATTTGCTTGTACCAAACAACAATTACTGTAGACTAGAGGAGTGGATTTTACCCCTGTGGGATAAGATGCTTGAAGAACAAAAAACACAGGTATGTAAAATATTAAACATTTTATGTCATGAAATGAAGTTTATAGAGCTAACTGTCAACATTATTGTTATTGCCAAGTATCTACTGGAATTATATAAGTGGATATAGATTTGTTTACCTGAATATAACTGTTTCTGAACATTACAAAGAGTACAAAAAGTCAAAACTGTAATGTCACAGTTTGTTGAGAATTCTGTAGTCTTACTATTGTGATTCGTAGTGTATTAAAAAAAAATGCTTTAAAGTTTGGAAAAGGTTTGTGTATGAAAAAATTCCTATCCCAACAGTATAAGTCTTTCAAACATCAGCGATTTCCCAAATAGGTAAAATTTCATTTCAATTACAAATGATTGTGTGAGTGTATTCCCTGGTTAAGGGTCCTTTTGGTATTTTATATTAAACAGTTTCTAAAGTACTTCAAAGTTTAAGCATAGAATATGTACTCTTTAACAATTTCAGGGTGTGAGATGGACTCCATCCAAAGTAATTTCAAGATTAGGCAAAGAAATAAATCACACAGATTCAGTCTGTTATTGGGCTTACAAGGTATGGTGGACAACATTAATTATTCAGTTGCGATAGGAACTTAGAAAGGAAAAAAGGATTAGACTAGGAGTTTTTTTTTTCTTTTTCAACAGAATAATATCCCAATTTTCAACCCGGCACTAACAGATGGAGCACTGGGAGATACACTATACTTTCACTCAGTGAAAAATCCTGGTTTGGTTATTGATATTGTAGAAGGTTAGGAGAACCCTTTTTTGTCCTCTATCACTGAAATCAAATCCTTCTGAATGTTAACTGTGTTACTAAGTGTGGTACCAAATGGGTGCCAATGAGAAAGAATATCAAAGCTCAGACAAGTAAAATCTGAACTTAAAATTAACTGTTAACCAATTTAGGATAGTAGTAGGTGGTAGTAGTAGTGAACTTTATTTATGTGTCGTGAGAAAATCTATTGCATAGCGCTAATTGGGGACACACAGGGTAATAATGCTTAAAAAAAGTAAGAAATCTAAAGTTTATTTACAAATAGAATTATTTAGCTAACCTATTTATAAATTAAAATTATTTATCAATGTCATAGTCTCAAAATTAATTGTTACAAAGTATACATTTTTTGCAGCCATCATCAATTATGACAGTCAGGTCCATTCTCTTGATTTTAGTCTTAAATCCATGCAGACTATCCTCAGTGCGTAACTCTTTCGTAAGTTTTGACCAGAGCAGAGGGCCATAGTGTCTAACAGAGTGCTTTCCATATTTAATGGTATTAAATCAAGGCATTTTGAAATCTGAATTTCTTAAAGAGTATCTCCTTTCGCAGTTTGCTTTCAATGTAAAAAGTTCTTGTCGTTAACTAGGAAGTAAGTTTTTTTTACCTTGAACAGGGGGACTGCTTTATCCTGGAGCCTTCTGGATTTCCATTTCTATGTAAATTCTGATGCTCATGTCACACCACTGATTAGTGAGCGGTAGATGAGTGGCCCTCTTATAACTAATTTATTCAACTGAAATTTTGATTTTTGTTTGTTTGTTTGCTTCTTTGTTTTTATTTCCAGACATAAGGAAAATGAACAATACATCAATATATGCCAAAAATACAGGAATGATCATTTTAGGAGGTGGTCTAATAAAGCATCATATCTGCAACGCCAATCTAATGGTGAGTTACCTTCAGCAGTTAGCTCCAGTGCTGTGGAATCTTTGATCGTTTCCAGTTTATCACATTAATTTCTTCTTTTCCCAGAATTTAATTCTCCTTGTCTGCATTTCTTGCACTTGCTTGGCCTAAGTAAAGACGAAGTCATTACTGACAGTGGTGACTGTTTTGGTCTGAATTGGTTTGAGTTGCTTTCCTTTTTATTATTATTATTTCCTTAAAGTCTTGCTCTTTTTTTCTTATGGTGCTGAGTTCAATCCATGAGCCTAGGGCAGTCATAAGTCTGCTGTCCAGATTCAATTATTATTATTATTATTATTATTATTATTATTATTATTATTATTATTACAATTATTATTATTTCACTTCTCTCCAGTTGTCTGGTCTTCCACTGGGTAACGTTGTTTGTGTCTCAGCAACTTCCCGTAGCTCAGAGACACAACACTTTTCGCAACAGATGAGTAGTTCCAAGGATCGCCGATAATTGAACACTGCCAAGGAAGTCAGGTACACCTAACTTGCCAAAACAGGCCTTTGATCTTTTCGATACGCTTCCGAGAGCACCAATCACAATAGGTATTATTGTGACTTCAAGGCTCCATGGACATGGATCCTTCTGATTTCGTATGCTAGTTCCTGGTACTTTTCCACCTTCTCCTCCTCGGTCCAGGTGATGTTCTGATCCGCTGGCACAGCTATATCAGTAAGTGTCCATTTCTGTGTGTCTTTATGAATTAGGCCATGTCTGGCGGATTATGCCTCAGCACTTTGTCTGTGTAGTTAGTCATGTCCCAGTTAATCCTCACCTCTCCATTTTCTGCGATTGGCAAGGGTTGGTGGTCATACCACTTGTCAGTACACTGTGTTCCATACTTTCTGCACATGTCCCAGTGTATCCGCAGGGCCACCTTGTCCTGGCACTTCCTATACTCTCTTTGGGCAAGCTTCTTGCATCCACTGACAATGTGTCTGATTGTTTCAGTGGTGTCTCCACACAGTCTACACAGTGGCGTTTCTGAAGTCTAGTCTACGCTATACTTGATCAAGTTTGTTCTTAATGCCTGTTCCTGAGCCGCCAGAATCAAACCTTCTCTCTCCTTTTTTAAAATCCGTTCCTTAACGATCTCCAGGACTCCTCTCCAGCTTCATCTGATATTTTTTGGATGAACTCACCGTGTAGGGCTTTCTCCTTCCAGTTTTTAACTTTCTCTTCTTTCTTCCTCCTCTCATAGTCCTATAGGCTCTCTTCTTCAACAATAATCTTCCCCTTCAATGCAGCTTGAAGCATCCATTCTGTGCTCTCACTCAGATAACCATGAAGAGATTTGCTCTCCCTCTTTACGCACTCTTCGATGTCAATCAGTCCTCTTCCCCCTTCCTTTCTCAGAAAGTACAGCCTCGCAACGTTACTCCTTGTGTCTAGACAGCCATTCAACACAACTTCTTGACTCTTCTGGTATACTCTGATGTTATCTTGCCTTTCATCTTGGTGTTGAGAGTCTGGTCCAACTGTAGTATGCCCAAGTATTTGAAGCCTTCTTCGTCTATTTCCCCGATGTGCTGGTTGTCGGGTAAGTCTATTCCACCACTACCAACTTGTCATCCCCTTCTCATTTCCTGAACAGGACACTTGTTTAACCCAAACGACATCTTAATGTCTTGTGAGAAGATCCTTACTACGTGAATGAGTGAGTCCAGTTGATCTCTACTAGCTCCATGCAACTTCAGATCATCCATGAATAGCAGGTGGTTAATGGGCTTCATGTCCTTAGCTAGTCTGTACCCAGCTCTCATCTTTTGTAGTACGAGTGTCAAGGGTAGCATTATTACTATGTACAGCAGTGGTGACAAGGAGTCACCTTGAAAAATTCCTCTCCTAATGTCGACCTGCCCGAGAGCTGTTCCTCCTGATGTCAATACTGTCTTTCAATTCGCTATACTGTTGCTAATTATAGAGATCATATTCTTGGCAGTCCCAAACATCTCTAAGCATTTCAGGATCCATGAATACGGCACCATATCACATGCCTTCTTGTAGTCTATCCAGGCCATTGACAAGTTTGTCAACCTTCTCCGGCAGTTCTTCAGGATTGCCTTGTCTACAAGCAATTGATCTTTAGTTCCTTGGGATCACTTCCTGCACCCCTTTTGTTCATCTGGTAGTAGACCATTTCTTTCCAAGTGGTGGTATAACTTCTCTCCCATGATTCCTGTCAAAAGCTTCCACATCATGGTTAGGCAGGTAATGGGGCGATAATTGCTGGGATGGGCACCCTTTGCCGGGTCCTTCTGTATCAAAACTGTTCTTCCCCTGACCATCC